>NW_020885013.1:0-46881 GCF_003945725.1 Corapipo altera | reverse complement strand
GGAATAAAGCAGAATATAGGAATATAAGTATAAACGTGAGCACAAAGAACTTTGACAATACTTAACTAGGATGTACTGCCAGAACCTAGAGATAGAGATTAGGTGGTACCATACACTAAACGGAATGCACACACACCCAACCTAAGTAAGATAAGGGGGTAAAGTGGGGTTTGAGTCCAAGAATCTTGCAAAATTCACCATTAAGTCTGTCAAAATCAAGAAAGTTGAAAAGTTCAGTCGAAGAAGAGGAGTAAAAATGACCCCCAGAGGATGAAGAAACAGGAACGACCCTCCTAAATTCTCCCCAAATTGAAGACCACACCCCCGACTCTGCCTAGACCCCGCCTATTATGAATATTATAATTAGATGTTGCAGTTATATGAATATGTATGTGAAAATGTCGAAATCACCTGTAAAAATGGTATATAATCGTGTCTTTTCACTGGAGAGACAGAGTAGTTTGTCCAGCGTGAGCTGACTGCTCTCCAACATTGCTTAATAAATATACCTCGCTGCTTAAAGACTAAAAACTTGTCTCTGAGCAGTTTTCTGCGCCTTCTTGGGGGCATTTATTGGCATCACATCCAATCAGCTCTGAACCCCCGACTCCCAGGGGGCCCATCTCAAACCATGACAGAGACACTTTCTGAAAAGGATGGGCAACCCAACAACAACCCTGACAACATCAGGTGTATGTCACAGATGTGGTAGAGCCTTTCGCAGCAGGGGCCACCTGTATACACCAGTTTCCTGGCATCACTGCATTTTGAAGAAAACAGAGAGGCAGTGGGTTCTGTGATGAATGAACTCAGGATGTTCGATAGCATGGTCCATACCTCGCTACAGGCCCGTATCTCCACTATAGAGACAATGGTTGAGGGCCTCATGGCACTGACTACAAAAGTAAAAGACAAACAGAAGAAACTTAGAGAGGAGATGAAGGACAACAGCTTCCATGTGGCACCAGTGCAACAAAGAACCTCTGAAGTCAGTCAGACGTTCCCCAACTAGAGAGAGCAGACGGACCACACAAAACAAGCTGTGGTATTTCCTAGTCAGTCATGGAGAAGACATGAGATGATGGGACAGGAAACCTACCCATGCCCTAGCAGCCCGAGTACAAGAGCTGAAAGAGAGCGAAAAAGGGAAGTCAGTGAGAGTAAGTGCAGTACCGGTTTCCCATGGGCAAGGATTTGAACCGCTAGAAGGTACCTCCCATATGTATTCACAGGGAAAGAGATGTGATGGCCCCAACCAAGACCAGTGTTAGGGGGGTCCTGCCCCTAGCCAGATAGAGGCACGGGACAACCGTGTCTATTGGACTGTGTGGATCCAATGGTCTGGCACGTCAGACCCACAAGAATACTAGGCTTCAGTTGACACTGGTGCTCAATGCACATTAATGCCATCAGGACATTTGGGGTCAGAAAATATTTCCATTTCTGACATGACAGGAGGGTCTCAAGAGCTGACAGTGCTGAAAGCTGAGGTGAGTTTGACTGGGAAGGACTGGCAGAAACACCCCATTGTGACTGGCCCAGATGCCCCATGTATCCTGGGCATTGACTGTCTCAGGAACAGGTATTTCAAAGACCCAAAGGGACATAGATGGGCCTTTGGAATAGTTGCTGTGGAGACAGAGGTGGTTAAGTTGTTGAACTGTTACCTGACCCCTCAGAGAATCCTTCTACTGTGGGACTGTTGAAGGTTGAGGAACAGTGAGTGTCAATTACCACCACAGTAGTGCATCGCCAGCAGTACTGAATGAACCGAGACTCTGTGATCCCCATCCATAAGATGATCCATGAGTTGGAGAGCCAAGGGGTGGTCAGCAAGACCCATTCACCCTTCAACAGCCCCATCTGGTCTGTGCATAAGTCTGATGGAGAATGGAGATTGACTGTAGACTATCGTGACCTGAATGAAGTCACCCTGCCGCTGAGTGCCACCATTCCAGACATGTTGGAGCAACAGTACGAGCTGGAGTCCAAGGCAGCGAGGTGGAACGTCACTACTGACATTGCAAATGCCTTCTTCTCCATCCCCTTAGCAGTAGAGTGTAGGTCGCAGTTTGCTTTGACCTGGAGGGGCGTGCAGTACACCTGGAACTGATTGCCCCAGGAGTGGAAATGCAGTCCCACCATCTGCCACGGACTGATCCAGGTTACACTAGAGATGGCTGAGGCTCCAGAATACCTGCAGTACATTGATGACATCATCATATGGGGGGACACAGCAGAGGACGTTTCTGAGAAAGGAGAGAAAATCATCCAGATTCTCCTGGGAGTTGGGTTTGCCATCAAAAAGAGTAAGGCAAAGGCACCTGCCCGAGAGATCCAGTTCCTGGGGGTGAAGTGGCAAGATGGACATCGTCAGATCTCAACAGAAGTCATCCATAAGATCACAGCAAGGGCCCCACCGACCAGCAAGAAGGAAACGCAAGCTTTTCTGGGTGCCATAGGTTTCTGGAGGATGTATATCCCGGAGTACAGTCAAATAGTAAACCCTCTCTATCTGGTAACCCACAAGAAGAATGATTTCCATTGGGACCCCAAACAGCAACAAGCATTTGAACAGATTAAGCAGGAGATTGTCCACGCTGTAACCCTTGGGCCAGTCAGGACAGGACCGGATGTGAAGAATGTACTCTATTCTGCAGTTGGGGATAATGGTCCTTCCTGGAACCTCTGGCAAAAGGTGCCTAGCGAGACCCGAGGCCGCCCACTTGGGTTCTGGAGTCGAAGCTACAGAGGATCAGAAACCAACTACACGCCAACAGAGAAGGAGATCCTAGCAACTTATGAAGGAGTACAAGTTGCCTCAGAGGTGATTGGCACAGAAGAACAGTTCCTGGAGTAAGTGGATTGCCCTGATCACGCAGCGCTCCAGCATTGGGAATCCAAATAGCCCTGGGATCCTAGAAATCATCATGAACTGGCCGGAAGGTGAGAGTTTTGGTCTAGCAGATGAAGAAGAAGGAGAGCAGGTGTTATGGGTCTGACCATATAATCAACTACCAGAAGAAGAAACATGGTATGCCCTTTTCACTGATGGTTCCTGTTGCCCTGTAGGGATGAAACGTAAATGGGAAGCAGCCATATGGAGCCCCACATGACAAGTTGCAGAAGCTACTGAAGGAGAAGGTGAATTGAGCCAATTCGCAGAGCTCAAAGTTGTCCAGTTGGTGTTGGATATTGCTGAATGAGAGAAGTGGTCCAAACTTTACATCTACACTGACTCGTGGATGGTGGTCAATGCTCTGTGGGGGTGGTTGGACAGATGGAAGAAGGTCAATTAGAAACGTAGAGGAAAACCCATCTGGGCAGCTGATATGTGGCAAGACATTGCTACCCAGGTAGAGAAGTTGATTGTGAGAGTCTACCATGTAGATGCCCATGTGCCCAAAAATCAATGAGGAGCATTGCAACAATGAACAGGCAGACAGAGTTGCACAAGTCAAGGTGTCACAGGTGGATCTGGACTGGCAGAACAAAGGAGAGTTGTTCCTAGTGCAATGGGCCCATGATACCTCAGGTCATGAGGGCAGAGATGCCACCTATTGATGGGCACGAGACCGAGAGGTGAACTTAACCATGGACACTATTTCCTGGATTACCCATGATTGTGAGACATGCTCTGCCGTTAAACAGGTTAAGAGATTGAAGACTCTGTGGTATGGTGGACGTTGGGATAAGTATAGATACGGGGAGGTCTGGCAGGTTGATTACATCACACTGCCACGAACCCGTCAAGGTAAGTGCTATGTGCTCACCATGGTGGAAGCCACCACTGGATAGCTGGAGACACATCCGGTGCCCAAACCACCGCCCGAAATACCATCCTGGGTCTTGAAAAGCAAGTCCTGTGGTGACACAGCACCCCAGAGCGAATTGAGTCAGATAATGAGACCCATTTCAAGAACAGCTTAGTTACCACCTGGGCGAAGGAGCATGACATCGAGTGGGTGTATCACATCCCATACCATGCAGCAACCATGGTGAAGGTTGAACGGTGTAAGGGACTGTTGAAAATCACCTTGAAGGCATTGCGTGGAGGGACTTTCAAGCACTGGGATCAGCACCTAGCAAGGGCTATATGGTTAGTAAACACTAGAGGCTCCATCAGTGGAACCGGCCCTGCCCAGAGTCCCTTCACACAGTAGACGGGGACAAAGTCCTGGTAATTCACTTGAGAGGTACGTTAGGTAAAACAGTTTGGATTAATCCTGCCTCGGGCAAAGGTAAACCCATTTGTGACATTGTTTTTGCTCAAGGATCTGGTAGCACGTGGTGGGTAATGCTGGAAGATGGAGAAACACAGTGTATACCTCAAGGGGACCTCATTTTTGGGTGAATTTCCCATAACATTACGTCTGTATTTGTATGTAAATATTTGTAATATGTATATAGTTGGGGTAATGTTTGTATGTATAAGGTTGGAAAGTTTGAATCCGATATAGCATGTTAGCTTGGAAAATTCAGTGGTGGATGATGTCATAGGTTTGAAAAGAGATGTTGGAATTTTCTTTTTCTTCCCTAGGGTCCTGTCCCCATCCCCATGTCCCCCGTCCCCCCCCCATCCGTTTCTTCCAGGATGGGGGGAGTCGGGGAGGGGATGAGGGCAGAGCGGAGCTGCACATGCGGGGCAACTCAGGAGTGGGGAGAGGGGGAGGTCTCGTGGAAAAGCACGGTGGCCAAAGGGACAGTTGGGGAGTCCTTTGTTCAGGGGCTTTTGGTTTGGTCCAGGACCAGACAGAGCAGGAGCCCGGTTTTTGGCCATCTTGTCCTCTTTTCCTGAGAGGAAGTGTTTTCCCCACGGAACACCTCATGGAGAATGACCAGCAGAGAGAGAGAGAGACCAACCCGTCTCAGAGAGAGGTATTCTGCTTTCAAGGTTGCCTGTGGGAAAAAGCGATTCCTTTATTTCTGAACACACGTGGTTGTGAGCAGTTTTTGAACTGCTGGGACAGTACTGCATTTCCTCCCACCCCCACTCCCCCATGTTGCCATGTGTTTCTCCCCCCCACCTGGGGAATTGGGACTTTGTTTTGTTTGTTCTGAAAGTTTTTGATTACACCATTTGTTGCTTATTCAGATTTTGTTAATAAAAAACTGTTTCTTTTCCTTTTCCACACTTCCATCTGAAGTCTCTTAATTTTTTTAAGTTGTAATCTTGTTTAACTAAGACAATTTCTCATTTGTTTCTTTCAATCACAGTCCACAGGTTTTTCCAAAGAGAAAATTTCTAAAAATAAAAGAATACACGTTGTATCTGAATAAAGTAGTTAATGAACCAAATACCCTGCAACTGAAGATAAACGACAGGTTCAAGCAAGTCCTTATCTTGAGTCACTTCTATTTCAGTTTAAGGAACACTGTCCTATAAATATGTTCAATTCAAAACAAACTGAGAAGACAAGACTGCAGTTTCTAAGGTTCTACTGGAATAGTAAATAATAGTTTCTAGGAGGCTATTAGAATTCCATAATTTTTTTTAATCTCAGAAAAATCTTATGGTGGACAAATTATTCTTATAAAACAGACTTTTTAAAATGCAAAATCCATAAGGTTCACATCTAGACGATCTTAAAGGTCCCTTCTGTAAAGTGCCAGGTCCAAAAGCCACATGCTCGCCTGGGCATTTACTTATATTTAAGACTCCAAGAGATTTTGTTCAACCGAACTCTTGCAGACCCTTTGCTTCTTTGACACCTTGAATTGCGTAAAGAGAAAAATCTACACACTTATTCTCAAGACACTTCTTTTAATTTAGTGAGCAACAAACAACCAAGGAGAAGCATTACACTAGAGCACCCAGTAAACACTAAACCCATACATTGGTGAAATACTGCCCATTGGTTTTGAGTTACCCACAAGAGGAAGAAAAGAGCTGTCATAGTTTGACTCCCAAAAAATCCAATTTTCAAACCCCCCACAATTTGCTTCAGTGTGAGAGAAGTTTTCAGACATGCACAACTACCAACATGGGGGAATCATATCAAAATTTATTACTAACACAATAAATACTATAATACATATATATACAACAATCCTAACTATCTCTTCTATGGTAAAACAATATATATACATAGATCATCTCTCCTTCCTTCCATAAAAGTCCAGAAGGAAAGAAGAAGTCTTTTTTCACTTTCAGGGCAGTACAATCTTTCCTCTTCAAAGTAGCAGTTCCAATTCGTCATAGATGGAAAAAATCTCTTTCTCTTCATTACAACGCAGGGGTCTCTCTCTCACCCCTCTCAGACCTTCGACTCCAACTGAAGGTCTTGCCCATGGACTGCAAAGCAGGGACAAAACTCGCCTTACCACTGTCATATCACGGAGTGCAAAGCATTCTGTGAAAGTCCCTTTCCCAGGGGGTCAAGTTCCCCTGCGTCAGAACATTTTATGGGCTTTCAGTTCAGTTCTTGCCCCAAGCATTCTAGCAGAGCTCTTCTGCTCCGTCTTGTTTGCAAACATGGGGGGGGGGGGGCACTTCCCCCACATTCCTTGGTCTGACCATCCTCTCTCTCTCTCTAGTTGCTGCTGCATTTCGGGACTCCCTTCAAATTTGGAATCCCACCCCTCCTTCCAAGGAGGTCTCAGGGTTTTGGGGATGTAATTCAGTCTTACCCCAAAACAGTCTCTGCTGAGCTTTCTTTACTCTTTTGCCAGCTTTCTCTCTGCAGGACATCTCTGCATCTCTCAGCCTGGCTGTGTGCCATATTGCTGCTCGCTAGCTATCTTCTTGGCTTTTAACCACAGTTCTCTGTTCTGTGCTGCCTCTGCCACCACTTCTTCCCCCCCACTGCCAGGGGGGGGAAGAAAATGCAATCCAGGGGTCTCTCTGCTTCTTTCAGAGTTCCCCTCTATCACCAACCTCGGGGGGGGGGCTCCACTCAGCTGTTGTGCTGCACCTGGTCCCCCAGTCAGGACCAGAGGGGGCAAAGGCCCCTCGGCCCCACTCTCTAACACGTGACGTCTCACTCCATGGCTGCCTCTCCTTCCAGTTGCGTACCAGTTGACTGCAGACCATGTGTCTTCTGATCCTTCCATGAGGTTGCAGACTCAACCATGGCCCCTCCCCTGACACACACAGACTAGATTGTTGATCCAACACAATAAATAAGCAAACTAGTAAGATACGAATACAGTCTCTCACACCTTCCAACCCAAACCATTCTACGATTCTATGATCCTCAACATACTGTACATTAGACACCCAAATACCAAATAAGACAGTGGGATACAACCCAGTAAACATTTTAGTGGTCTTAACCTTTTTTTCCAGGCCAGTTAAAAGAAATTAAAATTTCACTAGCAGGACTGGAATAATGCTACTGACTTTCTCGTTTTTGCTTCCTTTTAGTATTAAACATGCAGAAAACAAGTGACACAACTCAGAACCTCAGTCTATCCTTCAAAGTAATCTGCAAAACAACACTGGAAATGTATCACAAAAATAATTATTTCTCTACAAGTTTTCTCAAATATTTCTTCTTCTCCATCAGAACAGATCTGCAAGATCAAGAGTTTTAAAATCTGTAAGGTTTTAAAAGAAAAAAGAAAATTTTAATTTCCCAATTTGAAGACTATTATCAAGTTATACCATTTCCAAAGAGCTTATGTGGCACAATAACTATGAACAGGTCATTCATAATAAAGATGGGACAACGGGATCTTCTACCTCCAAATTGCAACTCTCTGTTGCACTTGCTTAAACCAAGTTCAATGATATTTCTGTGGGAATGCAAATTCTTCATGACACTGCAGAAATGAGAAGAGATTTCATCAAGAAGCCATGGGATTTAAACAAAAGCAAGGAAGAACTGTTTGCGCTCACTTCTTGAAGTCTTGCCACATCTGTGACAAGCAAGACAAACTAACAGACTTGTAAACAGCACGTGATAGCTCTCGTTATGACTTTGTTTATCTTGCCCCATTAGTGGTTGTAACTGTAATGGAAAACTGCTTACCTGTGTGATGGAAAAGTATCCCCTGTGTATCCCTCCCCCCAAACCCCAACTATGAATGTAGTGGAAAAGTACTAGCATGCATACTCTTTCCCCAAACCCTATATATACCAAAGGTTGTAATCAATAAACAATTCAGTTTGTCCAACTTGAATGGAGGTTAATATTCCAACTGAATTTTAAACTACCATAATGGTTAAGTCAGAAAAGCAAGACATTTGCTACTAATATCCTCTTTTCCCTTATCTGAACAATTGTTGTCTCCCCTTTTGTCACAACCTTTCCTACTAATTGCAATGACACCTCACAATTTTGGAATGGTTGATTAGTTTATAAGCTTCCCCACAGCTAATCTAGGTCAACAAACTACTAATAAGGTCAGTATGTTTCTTTTATTTAACACTATTGAGATCTTTATAAATCACTTCTGTTTCCCAACAAAAGCTACTCTGTATAAAAAGCACCTGCAAACAGACTTAGTGTGTCTGTGCCTACTTGATCTTCCATTTCCACAATGTCCTCTTTCGAACATGGTCTGAACGTGAGAGTATCACAAAGGTCCTTTTTCTGAGAAGCCTTTAGTTTTCACTTCACTCAGAACATCTAATAAAAATGGGGTCATCACTTTTGTAACATACTGCAATGCATAGTGTTAAAAAAATCTCATTATAAAGCAGTTTCTCATAAACAGAATATCATTTTATATCCAGGTTAGATAATAATTGCTTTCTTCTCTAAACTAAAATGTCAGAAAATTATTTCAAAGTTAAGAAGCACTAAAATGTCTTTGAGGTTTTTAATTTTTACTTTACAGGCAATGTCAACCAGTCAGTTCTGTGGCCTTCCATACTCAAGAGGATTTATTGCTAAAATCTAAGTCTTACAGCACGTGGTAAATGCCACCAAAGAGAAGGATGGGTGAAAAAATCAACAGAAATAATGCAAAGTCACAAATTCATCACACAGAGTACTATATGACAATGAAAGTTTGCTGAGATGAACAGGTCATCTGCCACTGCTTTAAAGCAAACACAGAAAACAAACAAGCTTGTTGAGTTGCAGATAAATGACCTGAAACTGTATCCACAGAAAGATGCTCTTTACCTGTTTATTTCAGTGACGTGATGTCTGCATGAAAATATTCAGTGACAGAAATTACTGAAAACCACTGTTTGTATCAACATGCCCCCCCAAAGCATCGAATTGGAGTCCAGGGCTTCAGGGTATCCTGTACCACCAGTGAAGTCCAACATAAACCTGATGTTAAAAAAAACCCTCTTGTTTAGAAAATGTAGAAACTAGTCATACTGCTGTGATAACTTTCATTAAGGTAATTTCTTTTTAGCACAACTACAAGCCATGTATAATGCAAAAGAGGAGAAAAAATTCCCTATTATTCTTGAACAACTCAGATCAGAGATACATATATTTCACTATCAGAAAACAAGGATTTGTGACTATTCCCCTACCGATATCTGCAGAGGCAGCTTTCACTGGTTTAGTGAAACTGTTCATTACCCTCAAATCCTTTCTTTTTTCTTTTCTTTTGGTTATAAAAAAGGAAGAAGAAAACTGATGCTCAGAGGGCTCTGTATTTAACAGTTCTGACCCAGGACATTAACTCCAAGAAGCCCTTTCAGATTGATCTTTTATTATGATATAATTTGACTTCTGAAATCTCTCAATGTCCACTGCTCTGAGAGCAGAAGCAACCTCTTTTCTCTAGGGTTTGCTATTATGAACACTCCTCTATTATGATTAAGAGATCAGTAAAGTGAGATTGAATTTAATGGTCCAATTAAGATTTGAACCCAAAATATAAAAGTGGCATTCAAGCCTACCCTAAACCCAAGCTCCCAGTGTTGTGATGTTGCATGTTATGATGCAAACCTGCATAATTCAAAGCATCCCCTGAGTCATACAGTTCTAAGCAACAGAAATCCCTTGTTACAACAGTACCAACAGAGAAGTAAGAACGGAAGGAGGAAGTATTTTTCATATTATATGTTAATAAAGGTATAGGTTGGCTATTGTACTGTAAATCTATCACTGACATTTTACTAGAATTATGTTGCTTTTTGAGTACTGGAAACTGAAAGCTGATATTTCTGAAATTAGACTTGCCCAAAATAATGTTTCCTAGGGTCAAAGGGTTCCAACTCCCAAATTTGGAACAATTTTAGGAAGTTTTCTATCTGAAAAATGGGAAAAGAAAAAGATGAGTTTAACAGAACTATTGCATACCCTATTCACCTAATTTGATTTGCTCAATTTACACATCTCAAAGACTGAAATGTGTACTAAGCTCAAATTTTGCCATTTAAAAATCATGACTCCTGTACAAGAAGCAATCCTTCTGTTCCTATACTTAAGTTTTCAAATGAGAATTAAATTAGAAATCAAACAACTTCAAAGTTTTCATGCAACAACCTGGAGTTTTTTTCCCAGTTTTTCTCTAGTTTTCTACACCAACTGTCCCATGGTTAGTCTCCAATGAAAGAGGAAGCTGTATGTTAAAGAGCTTCCTGAAAGCACTGTGGACACCAAAGGCAAAAAGGCAAGAAAACCAGAATGATCACAGTCTAAAGCCACGTGAGAGAAATTTGTTTATCTTCCTACATGAGCAACCTAATGAGCTTTGAGTCAGCAATTATGTCTCATTACTGGCACTGTTAAAAAAATTTATTAAGCAATTGGTAAATTCTAATTTCACCACATTAACACACTAACAACTTCAGATACAGTTGTCTTTCTGGACTGCATCATAAGAAGCATGGTCAGCAGGTCAAGGGGGGGGGTCTACCCCTCTACTCCACTCTTGTGAGACCCCAGTTGGAGCACTGCATCCAGCTCTGGGGTCTCCAACATAAGAAGGACATGGACCTACTGGAGCAACACCAGAGGAGGCCACAAAGATGCTCAGAGGGACTGGAGCAACTCTGCTATGGAGACAGGCTGAGAGAGCTGGGGTTGTTGAGCCTGGAGAAGAAAAGGCCCCTGTGGAGACATTAGAGCACCTTCCAGTACCTAAAAGGGCTACAAGAGAGCTGGAGAGGGACTTCGGACAAGGGCATGGAGGGATAGGAAAAGGGGGAATGGCTTCAAACTGGCAGAGGGCAGATCTAGATTAGATATTGGGAAGAAATTCTTGCGAGGGTGGTAAGGCACTGGAACAGGTTGTCCAGAGAAGCTGTGGATGCCCCATTCCTGGCAGTGTTCAAGGCCAGGTTGGATGGGGCTTTGAGTAACCTGGTCTAGTGGAAGGTGTCCCTGCCCATGGCAGGGGTGGTTGGAACTAGATGATCTTTAAGGTCCCTTCCAACTCAAACCATTCTAGGATTCTATGAAATACATTGCTGTAGCAATACGTTTCTACAGAAACTCATGCATTACAACTTAAAGACAATTTTTAGTCCAGCATAAACTTAAACCAGACTTAAAAAGCACAGTTTAAAGTAACATCATGTACTCTTATTCTTAAACAACTGTCATAAATATTTTCACTCAAGAAAACCCCATCAGACTCCTATAAGAGGAAACCGTAGTAGAGAAATTAAATTACTAATGTAGGAAACCATAAAACAAATGGGTTGGTTGTATAGGTGAAACTTCTCAAATACATCAGTACATATCAGAATGGATGGGAATTTTTCACAGTAGCTTACAAAACATAATTCACAATGATGAAGACTTTGTTGAAGAATGCAAAGGGGAAGAAGGGATTCAACCTCCTCTCAGATGAGGAACTTGAGGAACAACAGGGATGCAATCATCCTTTACGAGCATGGATATTTAAGCATACTAACAACTGTATTGATAAAAAAAGAAAAACCCAATATTGAGCTGCTCTAGTGTCCAGCATCATGCTCCTGGGTATCTTACAGTTCTCTCACCATCAGTTTCAAGGTTGACTGACCAGTAAGAAGTAGGGTTACTATCTCTGCTTCTTCCAGACAGCAACAGAATCAGTACGGTCAGCTGTACATCTCACACTCATTGCTTTTGTAATAGGTATAGCACAGTTACGATGACATTCAAGTACAACATACTGCATCCTATAGCACACACAAGTTAAAGTCTCTGGTCTGTATCTCTTAAACACACCTTCTTTCCTAATTCCACCTGACTCTTACAAGCATTATGAGGGTGACAGAAACCTCTTTCTTTATATCATTCCCCAAATCCTTCTGAACTCTCTACAATAGCCAAAGAAATCAACAAAACTTCACTTGAAAAGGAAGGACAATGTATGCCTCAAAACATCAATCTCATATGAAATATGTGTATTCTTACTGCTTTTCTTGATAACTGAAACTTTATAACAAATCTGTGTATTTTGAGAGAAAATCAGGCTAAAATATTTCCTTTATGGTGCTTAAACCTGCCAGTGAACCCAAGGTTGTAAATCTCCTGAGAAGAAAATGTAAAAAATACAAGGTCTTACAGGGGACAGGTTGCCCCTGGAACTGACTCTTCCTTCTAGCCTGCCCATGTCCTAGTCCCAGAGGACATTTTATACCAGATTTTAATACATTTTTATAGTAGAATCTTTTGATTTATAAGCAATAATGATCAAAGTGACAAATTAAATCCCAATCTTTGTGGTCATTTTTGCCTATTGTCCAGATGTTCAGTTTTCTAACTGCCGAATAAGATCCTGTTTCCCTAACTCTCCTCTTGTTTTCCTGGTTCTGTTTCAAATGTAAAGTAATCTCCTTCAACGGGGGGCTGCGGGGACCTGGAACAGCATAAAATTGGACCAGGTGTCTGTAGTTGAAAGGCTGGGAGTTTTCTCTCCACCGTGGGCAGTGGCAGGAGTAGTGGCAGCTGACACTGACCAGAGAAACCGTGACAGAGAGCCAGAAGAGATAAGAAGCGGAAGAGGCATTACAGTCAAGCAGGAGAGACACAGTGTTGTCCGAGAAAAGAGCTAGCAGCAGCCGAGAGAACTGAGTTCTACAGAGTTCTGGGGGTAAGAACTGAACCAGACCCCCCGAACTCCTTTGAAACCTCAGAGAAAGGAGGAAGATGATAGACTCTTACTTGAAAGAGCCTTGGAGTGCTACAGCACTTGCAGAGAGAGGAGTTAAGAAGTTCCGTTGTCCTGAGAGTTTAACCAGAACAGTGGGTGGGAGGTTGACCTTGGAGCCCTCCCTTGCTGCAAGCTACAAAGAAGTTCGCAGCCATCTTTGAAGCAGGGTACAGGAGCTCTGCAAGGGGCTTGAGTCCCCTGGAGATACCAGACCGTCACGAAGACCCCCTGGGCTCGTGATATGACCGTGGTGGAACGACCTTTGTCTGGGGTGACGTAGCCCACGGAAGACCCCTTTGCCTGCGTCAAGGGGCCGAGGGGGATACCCCCTCATGAGTGCTGGCAGAAATCCAACTATCAACTGCTGCATGTGAAGAAGACAGATTGCTGTTGTAGAAGATACTCCTGCTTAGAGACTGGAAGGGATCTGTCCTTCTTCCCTCCTGGACTTTTATTTGGAGGGGAGAAGAGATCTGATCCATTGTAAATACTATATGTCATGGTAGAGATAGTTGTGATCGTGTGTATAATGTATTATAATATTTATTTGTGCAGTCATTGTAATATATTCCCTTTTCCCCCATTTTGAGTCCGTGTGATTGTCTGGAAAACACATCTTACACCAGGTTGAAATGTAGGAGGGGATTTAGACTAGGGAATTGGATTTTGGGAATCTCAAACCATGACAAATGCATAAATCATTAACCATTTCAGTCTCTGATACCACCCCGTGATTTATGCATTCAATAATTTCTCTTCTTTTGTCGTTCACTGTGAATCTTCTTTGGGGGTGGTGCTTTTCGTATAGTGGACAGGAAGACAGGAGTGTAAAGGAAAGGAAGAGATAGCTCCAATGCACTGCAATTCCCTCCCCTCAAAAAAAACCTTTATAATAACATAGTAAGCTAATTTGCATTAGCTACTCTCTCCACCCCGTGAGTAGTCATAGGGGATGTAATAGGATCTCAATAACTACAATCAAATTTCTTAACATTAATAAGGTTACAAACATACACAAATACTTGAAATTATACATCAAAAAACATTGAGTTACTTGGGAGCTGGTAAAAGGTTTTCTTATGTTCTCTCTGGGCCTAAATTTAGTTCTATTTGTTAAATTTAACCAAATATGAAATTCAATGCCTTTCAAGGCAGAAGGTTAATGCATATAATACATATTTGTATGACTCCAAATATGCATAAATTCTTGTACTAACTCCCAGGCTAAATTTGATTTTTTTGATTCTCAGTTGATTGAGACAAAACTACACACATCCAAAAGCTTCTCCCAAGCCAACCCGCCTCCCAACAAAAAGACAAAACAAACTTGGCAGAAACTAAACTAGCAGTACATAAAATGGCCTGTCTTACACAATCTTACCAGTGAGTTGTTCATGAAAAAAACACAAATAAGTTGATAATACAAACAATTTTGGGAGTAGAGGAGACAGAAACACAATGTTTGTGGTAAACTTTTACATATTGCAAACTTACTGAGACAAAAATACATACAGACATGCATATTACAAAGTTATTAAGATAAAAACACAAACACATGTCAAAGAACAGTATAAGTCTTCAGTCCTGTTGCTACTTCGTTTTCTCATGGGATACTTGTAAGCTGATAATAGAAGCAGTTGTGGGGGCAGTTATCTTTTCTGCCCATTGCTGCAATTGAAAGCTTTATTGGTTTCATGCAGTTTGATCTCATCTGCTGGCAGGTTCCTGCAGAAAAAAAAGAAATCTGGTCCACTATGGACCCATTATTAAAAAGAAGGAACTATCTATTTATCCAACTCCTTTTCTTATCTGGCATAATGTCACTAGGGCAGTAATAATAGAGAAGTTTGGAACATGTTTTCTCCAAAAAACAAATAAACCCAGAGCATACTGGAGCTCCTTTTTACTTCTCAGCATCTTTATTTGCTCTAGGGTGGCCAAGGTGTCAGGGGGAAAACACACTGCTACTTTTTCTGTGGGAATTTGAAGTCTCAGACTTTCCAAGTGGGTGATAGTACTTGTGTGAGTCTGGTCCACTGTGGTGACATTGGCAATCTGGGCAATCAGTTCAGTTTTGTTATGTACAGTTGCTATTTGTGAGCCAGTGTCAGCATGGAGGTAATTCACTGTCAGTTGCCACTGCCCATTAGGTTTATGGACAGACCATACTGTCCATGGTGAGTGTATGGGGACAACTACCCCTTGTTCCTGCAATTCTGCAATTTCTGGGGTAATGTTTTCATGTGTTCCTAAAGGGAGTGGGTGGGGGTTTACATTTGTTATTTTAGAAGGAGGCAGACTTGGAGCAGTTTGCAACAGACGGACAGAGGGGAGTGGGAGACCAAACACCCATTCTCTCCCTCTGGTGTCTGTCCAGGCCCTCCCCTTTAGTAGATCTAACCCCAGGATGTTAGATGGTAATGGTCCCACAATCATGATAGTTTCTGTGGTTGTCTCATCTCCAGGTAACCAGCATTTCACCTGAGCAGTGTATTGGGGTTGGGATTTGCCAAAAGCGTCAATTACCCATATCTTTTTTTGTCTGGCTTAATGCCACACTGAGTAGCAGCTTCAGTTTGGAGTGCTGAGACCTGTGCACCCGTGTCTACTACAAATGTAACTAAAGATTTAAAAGGGTCGAGAGGAAAAGTGATTACCATATCTCCCTGGTTGTTTTCTGTAAGCTTTCTCTCATAAACCCACTGGTCATTTTTTGACTTATTTACTTGAGAGCAGTAAGTCCAGTTTCTTGACTCAGAACTGGTCAAACTGGTTAGTCCAGTTTCTGGAGAGGTTGAGGGGATCACGGTGTTGGACTCCTTAGGGGGGTTGTCCCTAGGGGGTGACTTGTGTTCTTTGATCTTATCCCAGTGCTTTATCAAGTATTCCAAATTAGCAGTGGGTAATTTGTCCATCACTTCTCAAGGAATTCCTTTTGCAATACCTTCCACCCACAAACTGTATCTCTTTCTCCTGCTAGATGACACATTTTGATGAAAAATACCTGGCGAGGTAGGTTTTTGGACCTTTCCTGCCCTCCTGCTGTGTATTCTCTGGTCACTTGTACCAGAGAGCCCCAGCTGCTGACCAGTAGCTATTAATTCTTGGACTGTCTCCAACCAGATTATCCCTGATGGAGCACCCCTTCTTCTAGGTCTGGGGGTTGCCTTTATGCACTCCTGTAATTGTTTAGCATAAACTTTTAGTGCATCAGGCAGGTCTCGAATTAAGACTGGAAGTCTCTGTGGATCCGCCTCGAGTTCCATTGGGGAATTTCGTTGTGGGTCTAATAATTTTGTGTGCAGTAATTGGAGGCATGCAGTCTTTTGTACGCTTTCGACAATGTGGTCAATTGTGGGTGTTTTAATCGTGTGAGGATCTCCCCTCTCTATAGGGTCTAACCCACTTGCCCAGTAGGCAGCTCTCTGGGTCAGGGACCACAGTGTTAGGTTATCATTTGTGGTCAGGAAGACCCCTGGGCCCCAAAATCCTCTGACCTCATCTTCACTCAACAAAATCCGATCCCCCCTGGTAAGGGACATCCTCCACACATATTCAGTCTCTGATTCACTGGCCTTACGGTTGTATTTTTCCTGAATTTTGGCCAGTGCTTCCCCTGTGTACGAGGTAGTCCGTGTGGTAGTTTGCCGATCTGCCCCTTGACCAGTGGTTTCAGTTTTAATGAGGGGACACATATGTATTACTTCATCCTCCGAATGACCTTGTTTAAACTCTTCCAATTCCCCAAAGGGGTACAGGGATTTGTTAACATTCACCGGTCTAGGGTATTTTAAATTGATATCTCGTGATTCACAATTTTTCATTTCTAGTACCTTTTTCAACCTTTCATTTTGTTCCTCCTCATCTTGCAGGGCTGACCGAAGCAACAAGTTTATCTCTCTCTCCCTCCAAACTGCCTCACGCTCAGCAGTTAACTGCAAGTGTTCTTTCTCTAATTGTTCCTGTAATGCCTTCATTGACTCTTGAAGAGATCTTATCACTTCACCAGTAGATTTTTGAATAGCCTCTTTTTCTAGTTGGTCCTGCAAAGCTCTCATTGACTCTTGGAAAGATTTTATCACCTCAGATTTCTGAATAACCAGTCTTTCCTTTTGCACTGTTCTAAGGACAACGCCTAAAACAGCACCTACAAAAAACAGTCCTAAACCAAGGACAAACATCAGGAGGGAATAATCCCCATATAACTCAATCTGGAGTGTCATTCCTTTTGACTCAATCATTAACCCAACTCGGGTTAATGTCTTTCTCCCCCTTAACCCTCTGAGGGTCGGCTTGACTCTCCCCTGGAAAACCTTTCAACAGGTCCAGGTACCAGAGAACCTTTCAACAGGTCCAAGCCACACCAGGAAACCTTTCAACAGGTCTGATGTGCCCTGGTCACACCGAGAGGAGAAAAATTCTTACTATAATTTTACAACAAGGGGACAACCACCATTTGACTCGCCCTCACTATCAGTTTTAGACTACACCGATTACTCCACCACATCCAAAGGATCTTGCCAACTACGCAAAAAATGTTATGACCCGCCCCAGAAAAAGGGAGGGGGGTAACCCAGGTTCTTATCAATAATTCCCTTGGAGTGTATTAGAGTGAAACGACACTGAATAATTGGTGTCTGAAAACATATATAGGTAGGGTTTATTTTAACAATTTCGTTTTAACAGGTATGTTAGTATTTTGGGTGTTGTCATCTATATTATCTATCATAGGGATAACCCCTGGGGGAAAAATGCATAAGGGAGAGAAAGGAAAGACAGGATAAGAGTAAGGGAGAGTAAGGGAAAGAAAAGATGAGAGTGGACAGATGTATATAGTCACCGCCCACAGGGTCCAGAGATGAAACTTGGTAGTTGCAGCTTCCATGTCTGTCAGTTGAAGTGGTGGTCTTGATCTGCTGGGGGTGAAGGAGGGAAGCCCCCACACTCCAAGAAGTTATGAGTTATTATATCCATGGTTAGTGTCACAGGTCATGCCTCGAGCCTCCAACCTCTCCCTGGGCCCTGCGCAGAGTTTTCTGTGTCTGGTCTGGTTCCTGCCTTTTTCGATTGGCAGAGAGGGGGATGGGTTTTGATGGGCCATCAGAGGTACAATGCAACAGTCAAAAGCCTGCAAACTTGACTCTTCACTGGAGGGAGGGACAGGTCCAACTGCCCATCCGAGGTATAATGCAAAAGTCAAAATCCTGCAAGAGTCTCCTAGAATGCATAAATCATTAACCATTTCAGTCTCTGACAGTGTAGAAAGATGATTAAACTGGACAATACTGTAATTCCTATGCCCTTTGCCACCACACTCATATTCTTTTCGATCTTACTCTTTACACTTGCCAATTCCTTCCCATCTTCCCTCATTACAAGGTGGGCAAGAGGCAGCATATATGAACTCTGACTGATGGGCAAGACTGCACATGTTGAAGGTCACAGGACAGATCAACAGGTTAACTAACTGTTGACATCACAGTGAAACTTTTCTCTTGCCAGATGTGAGGTGTCTTCCCTTAATAGGTTACAGAAAGTCATATGCTATGTTAAGAGCTTCATATCTTTCAGTACTCTCCACTATCAGGATGGATGAAGTTTACCACTATTTCTGAGTTAATAGCAGGAGGAGAATCATAGAATCATTGAATTGTTTAGGTCAAAAAAGAACTTTAAGATCAAGTCCAACCATTAACATAAGACTGCCAAGTCCATTATTAAACAATCCCCCTAAGTGCCACATCAATTCATTCTTTCCTCTTAGACTACTTGGTTGACCAACCTGGAGTGATGCAGCAAACATATGCACAAAACCCCCTACCTTAAAGGACTGGCAAAAATTAATCAACAGGAACTTCCCTGTAAGTGTAGAAAAATCTTCAGGAGAATTACTCAAGGAGGAAAGAGTTAACATTTGCACGAGGAAGCTTTGCTGCCTGGGAAAAGACATCTTCCCATGAATAGTTTTATGTGTTTTCTCTTCCTGCATGGCAGGGAGGTTGATTCCCTGTTACAAAAAAAGATAAAGTTCTTGCAGACATGCTTGGAGATCCTGCAGGGGGGGTCAGACAGACGATGAAAAGGTCCCGAGAGAACAGTGTGCGCTTTTTTCATTCCCAGTGCAACTAGACCTGTAAAGTTAGTGGATTTGGCTTTTGGAAATAAATTTTCCTAAATCGTTAGCTGTAGCCTGCTATCTGGGTACCTGGGTGCATTTTTCCTACACATGCCCTAAAAACAGAGATCTATAAATTCAGGGTTATTCGGGGTCAAAACAAAAATTTGCTTAACAAAGACTACTGCACACAAAGTTATCATGCTGTATAACTTCATCTTTGATCTATTAAGTGCATTTCATTGAAACTTCACATTCAATGAAAATAATACAGATGTCTTAAAAAATCCAAGCACCATCAACCTCAACAATCAACTTTATTAATAACCTATTCTCTTAAAAACTTGCATGAAAACACTTCTGACTATATCTGAGCCCTTCAACATAAGAAGGATGTTGTCATAGGTATTTTTTTCTTGTTTGTAAAAAAGAAAAAAAAACAAAAAACAAAGAAAAACCCCCAAAACACCCCCTGTCTGGAATTTTTTCCCTTTACTACTGTGAAAGAAAGGTGTTGAGTGAGGGAGCATCAGAGACTGAAATGGTTAATGATTTATGCATTCTAGGATTGCCAGGAGACTTTTGCAGGACTTTTCCATTATACTTCTGATGGGCAGCTGGGCCAATCTCTCCCTCCAGTGCTGCTGTTGAAGGTGTCAAGCCCTGAAAAGGCGAGAAGAGCTCTGCGCTGGGCTGTCCGAGGCCTTGGTTGTTTGTGGCACCCCCCCCCCCCCCCCCGGCAATCCTGAAAGGCGGGAAAAACCCTTTTACCATGCCCCTCACAGGAACTCTGCGCAGGCCCAGGAGACGTTGGATACTTGTGGCGTGGCCCTATCCATGGATATAATAACTCGTAACTTCTTTGAGTGTGTGGGCTTCCCTCCCCCACCCCCAATGGATTAAGGCCTCCACTTCAACTGACAGACATGGAAGCTGCAACTACCAAGTTTCATTGCTGGACCCTGTGGGCGGTGACTATATACATCTGTCCACTCTCATCTTTTCTTTCCCTTACTCTCCCTTACTCTTATCCTGTCTTTCCTTTCTCTCCCTTATGCATTTTCCCTAAAGGTTATCTTTATGCCATATTGCTATAGATGAGAGGTGTAACACCCAAAACGCTAACATACCTGTTTACCTTTTAAACAAAATTGTTCTAAAATAAACCCTACCTATATATGTTTTCAAACACCGATTATTCAGTGTCGTTTCACTCTAATCCACTCCAAGGGAATTATTGATAAGAACCTGGGTTACCACCCCCTCCTTTTCTGGGGTGGGTCGTAACAGGGAGGGGGCAGGAGAAGAGGGTTAGAGTGAACACACATAAAAGGATGGGTTAATGGCCCCACATTTCAAACTAAGTGGCCTCAGAAGACTGTGAGGGAGAGGTGTAGTTTTTTTCCGGGGGAGAAGGCACTTTCTTTTACTTTTACCAGGACTCAGGGAGTGTGCAAGGTGGAGAAGCAAGCTCTGGGTTCAGTTTTTTTTTCCTCAGTCAGGTCGCCGGTTCTTCAGGCCCTGAGGGAGGTCCCAGTTTTGCCTCCGACCCCTGGTGTCCTGTTTTGCCCACGGCCTGTGTGCCCCCCTTGGAGATGTCAAGGACCGGGGAGCTCCAGTTCACTCTCCAGTAAGAGAGAGTCCCGGCGGAGCTGCACTCCACCCCTGCTGTCACAGAAACTGCCAGTATCTTGTGAGTTTTTTTTCCCTTTCTTCCTGGATTTCCCTACTCTTCACTGGACAGATTGACATCCCAGTCCCTTACTAGTTGCTGCTTTCGTGGATGAGGGTGGGGGACCCACCTTGGGGTCTTGAACCACCCAGCACAGCTGAAATCCGCCATTGGCCACGTGGGGTTCGTCAACAGCCTCCGCTCCTCCAGTGATCCAACAGTGCCCCTGCCGGTCACTAGGGAGCAATTACAGCCTCTGCTCCTCCAGTGTTCTGACAGCACCCTCTGCTGATCGTGGTTAGAATTGCGCAAAAAGGCAAAAAGTACTGAATGGGTTTTTTGGTGGAATTCTTGGGTGCAGGATTGTTGTTTGGTTTTGTTCTTTTGTTCTATATCCTTTAATAAAGGGGTTTTATCTTTTCTTTCTCCATATTTCCTCGACTGGAGCCTCTTAATTTCAAATTTACAATTGCTTAGAGGGAGAAGTTTGGTCTTCCTCATAACTCATCCTCCTTAGCAAACACTTCTGTCTCATTAAATTAGACAGATATGAACCTGTTGGAGTGAGACCAGAGGATGCCACAAAGATGATTGGAGGGCTGGAGCACCTCTGCTATGGAGACAGGTTGAGAGAGTTGGGGTCTATGGAGACAGGCTGAGAGAGTTGGGGTTGTTGAGCATGGAGAAGAGAAGGTCCCCAGGGAGACCTTAGAACAACTTCCAGTACCTACAGGGGCTACAAGAGAGTTGGAGAGGGATTTTGGACAAGGGCATGGAGGGATAAGACAAGGGGGAATGGCTTCAAACTGACAAGAGGGTAGATCTAGATTAGATATTAGGAAGAAATTCTTGACTGTGAGGGTGGTGAGGCACTGGTACAGGTTGCCCAGAGAAGTTGTGGCTACCCCATCCCTTGAAGTGTTCAAGACCAGGTTGGATGTGACTTTGAGTAATCTGGTCTAGTGGAAAGTGTTCCTGCCCTCTGTCAGTTTGAAGCCATTCCCCCTTGTCCTACCTTGCCCAGTCCAGTCTCTCATCAAGAAGTTTGACTTCATCTTCTCCAACATTTTGTCCCTCTGTTTCTATCTTGTTTCTTTTATCAATTTTTTGCTCAGCAATCCCAAATCTTACCTGTTTTTTGTTTAATTCATCCATTACACCCACTTCATGTTCCTTGTGCAGGCAGCCACAGCATCTCCAGTTTCTCCTAATCACATCGGGGTCCTGTTTCTATAGACTTTCTTCAGACATAGTTTTGGCGCTTGGGGACATAGTGGTGGGCTTGGCAGTGCTGGGTTGTACTTGATCTTAGAGGGATTTTTCCAGCCTAAATGATTCTTTGTGGTTTCAAACATTGCCAAACAGCAACAGAAGCATCACTGGAAGTACAATCCCATACCACGGAAGCTGGAAGCAGCACTTACAAAGCTTTAGTTTGTCCCTGCGTATCTCAACTGATATGTGATTGTTGCCTAAAAGACCAAGGAGAAAAAAAGGCTCCAGGCCAAATTAGGTAGGAGATAAGAAAGCAGAAGCTTTAATGAGCCTCCAGGCCCCAGGAATACAAACCAGCGCTCACCCTTTTCGACCTGGGTGCTACAATTTTATAATGATGTCCATCCAATCCCCGCTCGTCCACCCCCCAGTTTTGCCCCTCAGCACACCCCTTCGGGAATTGAGTCTGGAGGAATTTGGGACCCCTCTTTCATCATCTTCCACTTCATCACAGCATGTACAGTCCTTGAAGTTCCTCCAAAGTCCTGGGTTTGAAGGTCGTTGTGTCCATGTTTACATCCCCTAGGGTGCAGGCGTTAAGGTGCTTTCTGCAATTCCACGTTGAAAAGAAGACTAAACAGCTAACAGACTTTTGCGGGATTGATATGGGAAGGGGTTTGGTATGTGCAACCATTAGGCTACTGCCATTACTTCTACTGGAAAATACTGGTAAAAGATATAGCATTGTGAGAAACATAATACAGTTACATTTAAAATCTACATACACTACATAACTACTTCTAAAGTCTATAAAAATTAAAAAATCAAAAACTCTAAGACAACAGATCCCTGGACAGAGGAGGATGCAAACAGACCAGCTGGCTCTGGGAGCAGGAAAATGAGAATATTCAATGACCACAGACATCAGGCCACTTCTGGCTACGTATCAACTGTGCAGATGAAACTGACTGCTCCCCTTCTCCTGGAGATTTATAATTTGGTCAAATTCCATCAGATTATCAGCAGCAGAGCCCTAGTACAAAGGTCACCTGCCAAATTTCAAATTCCTAATGCAAAACATGAAGTTTCCAGAGCTGGTAAAGAACACATTGACAGTTATAAGCATGGACAAAGACATTCGTGCCCTAGTCTCAGTCCAAAAATGTCCAGTGGTTCTCCCTGAAACTTTAAAAACACCAACCTTGGAAAATTACATTCACTAAGACAACTATGCCTTGGAATAGCCCACTACTCTTAAAAAAACCCACAAAAATACCCAAACAAAAAAACCCCAAAATTCAAAGTTAAAAGGTTACATACCAGTCCCTGTCACTTCTCCTCTCCTCCATACTAAAGAATGCAACCATAGCTGGTAGGCAATGAAATGCCTATTTAAAAAACAACAACAGCAAGTATCACCATTCCTCACATGGTTTCAGAAGCATGAAACATGAAAATATCTTAAATTTCAAAATCATCTACCTCGAATCAGTGTCTTAATTTGAACAATCTCATTGTTTTGCAGATGATATTCAAAAGGGAAAAAACAAAAAGTGTAGACCTGGGGTGGTCTTGCAAGAATAATTAAATAAAAATGTTTTGATTAATTACTCTTTTTGACACCAGGTTCCTGGACACCTACAACTCGGGGTGCAAGAACTGCAGATGCAAAGAACAGTAACTCAGTTCTATATATACCAAGCAGAGATTCTCACTTTCCCATAACTTTGCTCTTGAGATATTTTTTCACACAATAAAAATAAACACAGTTAAATTGTGATTTACAGTCTATCACTATTTACTACAGCATAAAGTACTATAGTAGTACTATAGGTTACTGCTACATTAAGTATTACATGATGTTATTTTGCAATTTTATTTCCAGCTTCATAAATCAGAGAAGAAAAATCACCAATACTTGTACCCTTTAGGGAATTCTTGCATTTACTTATTCACACTGTTGCTATTATCATTATTAATATTAGTCAAAGAAATTGATCTCTACATGGTTACAGGCACCTGTCTTGGTTTAAAGACAATATATTTGGGAGGTGGGAACTCCAATAAGATGAAACTCCTCCCCTTTTATTCCCCTCCCCCGCCAATATAGAAAAGACAAAAATGTGAGGTGTAAGTGAAAAAATAACTATTTACTAAAAGAAAATAGCAATAACTACAAAAATCAGAGGGAGAAAACGGTTTACTCACAAAAGCAAAGATCCATCAAAAAAAAGTGGCGTCCCCACTCCTCAGGAACAAAAAGGGGAAAACAAAAATGGCTGAGTGTCTTTCCTGCCAAGCCATCCCACCAAACAAAAGAAAACAATGGGAGAACAGAGGTAAAAGTAAAAACCCAGTGTCTTAGTTTAACAAGACACAAATATTTGCTAAGGAGGGCAGGATAGGGAAAGAACCCAAATCCCTCCCTCTAAGTTATTATAACTTTGAAATTAAGAGGCTTCAGGCAAAAAGGTGTGGAAAAGAAAATAACAACCCTTTACTAAATATATATATATATAAAACAGAACAAGTAACAATACCGTAACCGAAACGTTCACAGAAAACAATGAAGTATTTTTTGCCTTTCGGTGCAGTTATAACCATAAACAGCAGGCAGCACTGGCATGCCTCAGGATCACAAAGAAACAATAATTGATAAGACAGACTGAGAAACATACAGCCAATAACTACTTATAAATCTAAAATGTGTAGTTGAAAAGCAGGGACATAATAAAAATTCTAAGTATGCATGAATGAGGATGAATGAAGTGGTCACTTACGTGTGAATGTGAAAGCTGTTTAAATTAATGAGAAGTTGTGTGAACATATATGTATGTAGACTTAGAGATACTTTGTGCTTCATGTGCCTTGAACAAATTACACTTGCATCACAACACTTATTCTCTAAGGGTCCTTTCCTTGAAATGGAGTTGTTATTTATCCCAAATACACATAAAACCTTAGGTAAAAAGTTCTAAGAGAATTTGCTTATTACAAGTGCTAAAGATTGCACTGTTTGTGGAGTTATAGAAGTTGCATTTCAATAAAGGTCTTATCATGATAGGCTCTGATTACATAGATAGTTAAAGTAATTTTAAGAAAAAAGTTAAGAATTGTTTTATTGCTTGTCGTAATGTTAAAAACTGTTCTATTATGTGCACTGTTCTGTAAATTTTCATAACAATAAAAACGGGGGATATGTAGGGGTCGGGTTTCAGGAAGGGTGCCGAACAGCACCCTGGGAAATGTAGTTTCCCAAGTACTCTATCACATGAGCAGTGAGGTACCCATGGTGATTGGTTGTTAAGGTCACATGGTGTGACGTGTTAACCCATATATAAGCTGTTGTCTCATTTGAATAAAGAGGATTTGGTGCTGAACCCCCAACCAGCTAGTCAGGTCCGTATGGTTTATTTACTTATTATATTAATAAACCACAGGCTCCCATGAGTCGTTGTTGAGTGCTGGCTCCAGCTGGGACCCTCCTGCTGATTGATGCAAGTCACCGCCCACACAGGAAGGGAGGAGGGGGAGGGAAAGGTGCAAGCAGGAACTCCACGCCCTCTTGAGCTAGGCGAGTGATCCAAAACCAGACTGCACCGCTCCTGCTCGCACCATGCGGCAATCCTCCCCCAAAAAAGGTGAAGAGGTAGGGGAGCCAAGTACCTCTCAGCCAAAAAAACCCCTGCCAGATCCTTTCCACTTTCCCCCCTTTTTCCCCTTTCCCCCCCGTTTCCCCTCCCATAGAGCCTTCCCTTTGGCTGCTGCCTCAGCTAAGATTACATAGGGAAGTCTACCTTCCCCTACTGCCTTGGGAAGAGGCAGAGGAAACAAGAGTCCCATTTTTGCAGAGAAAAGTCATTAGCTTTTCAGTGGGGGGCAATTATATTCTGAACTAGAAAACAATGAAGTTTTGATAACCATCTCATCCTAGCAAAGACTGTTGGTGTGGAAAATTCACCAAAAAGTATGAAACTATAACACCCAGGAAAACTGTGTTGCTCAAAAGGGATCCACAGTAACAAACTGGTCATTCCACACTGCCCGGTTAGGTTCAGGTCTTAACTGCAGTGGTTGATACCAGTTCAGAGTCCTTGTTCTCTGCCATGTGTTGTCATGCTTGGCTTGGCTGGACTGTGGGCAGTAGCGACTTTGTTTTGCTTTTGCTATCTCCAGGTGGTAGAGTGAGGGGTACAACTGCTCCAGCAGCAGGAGGGCAGCGGGCGAACTGGTGTCGGCACTCCAGCAGTGATTCCGGGATGGGCAGTGATTCCAAGTTGTGAGAAATATCTCTAATTAAAATTTAGAAGACGGTCAAATATAGTGAAACAAAGAGCTTTATTAACAGCGCTTTGGGTGCACGAACTCGTGACCTGGTCCGAGCATGCCGCCGTTTGAAAAACGTGCCCTTTTGTACCCTTTTGGTTACATAAGCTGTTAAATATTCAACAGGTGTAAGGTATTTTACCTTAAAAGGTAATTTTTCAAACTCAGGAGGGGGTGTTACCCTCCCTCCTGATTGATTGATGATGTACTCCTATGTACAGAGGGGTTTCTCTGCACACAATAGGCAGCCATGTGGTCAGGCTATATTTTCCATTTTTATATATTTTTTCCTACCTTGAGAGCAACATTCCCTTGGCGTCAAGCCCTGACGGGGCCTTTCACCTTACAGTCTCCACGAGGTGCCTAAAACTCCTGGAATTAAATGAAAGAGAAGAAATAAATTCCACCACCCCCTGCTTTCAGGTTGTCAAAACTTTTACTGACGTACAAAAGCTATTAGGGTCTTTGAATTGGATTAGGTCCTATTTGGAATTGGCAAACACCCAGCTAGCACCTCTATTTGACCTACTCAAACATTCTGACAATCCTCAGGAATCAAAGGAATTGACTAAAAGAGCAGTTCAAACTATCCAGCAAGTAGAGCAGGTTTTACATTCTAAATTTGTTTCACAAATTGATCATTGTCAAATTGTCTAATTTTTTTATTTTTGCAGATCACAGTATTCCTTTTGGGGCATTGGTACAGTGGTTTGACCATTGGTCTGATCCACTGCACATCATAGAGTGGCTATTTTTGCCTTATCGGGCTCAAAAAACTGCTCCTGGATTGTTTGAGCTCATAGCTCAGATCATCATTAAGGCTAGAAAAAGGTGTGTAGAGTTCTGGCAGAAATCCAGTTCACATTGTTGTACCTGTACAATCTCGTTACTTTGAGTAGTGCCTTGGAAAACAAATATGAATTGCAATCTACTTTAGCTGGGTTCCACGGTCAAATTTCTTATCATTTCCCTTCACATCCCCCTAAGTTTTTTCTTAGGTGTGCTGGTTTAAAAGTTAACCAGCAGGGGAAATGAACTCAACTCAAAAGAGAGATTATAAGTCAGAATAACAATTTAATAAAATAATACAATAAGTACAGTTATACAGACAAACAATTGGTCTTAACCCACAAAACCCAAATGTATAACCCAGCACCCTGGGGCATAAACAAAGTGGTGTTCCTTGGGCACCCCCCCGAGTCCAAAGTAAAGGGAGAGGGGAAAAACCTGTTGGTGGGAGAGCTGTTGCAGTCTGGTCAAAAGTGGTGATTGCAGTCCAGTTGAGGGTGGTGGTCTCAGTCTGGTTGAGAGAGGTGAGCTGCAGTCTGGTTGAGAGCGGTGAGCTGCAGTCTTCCTCTGGATCCCACGAGTGGAGGAAAGGTTCCAAAACTCCAGGTTTATATATTCTCCAGTTCAGGCAGGAATGCTCAGTCCTTCCCTCAGAGTGGGGAATTCCATAAAAGGGTATGAGGATGCTCAGTCCTTCCGTCAGAGCAGGGAATTCCACAAAAGGGCATGAGGACAGGAACATCCCCCCACCTCGCAGGCCTCTACTGACAACAGTTTCTGGGAAATGGCATGGAAGGCTATAGAATACACAGTTTTGGGTTACACCCATCCAGTGATGAATCGGTCCCAGCTGTTCTAACTAGGACATTAGGGAAATTCCAATTGGACAAAAACACTATGCAGCGCAGAGCCCCTTGATGGCCTTACAGTCTTTGCAGATGGCTCGAGGAAGATGGGTGAAGCTGTGGTAGCATGGAAAGCAGAATGTGGGTGGCAACATCAAATTGTTCATCAAGAGGGTTCTCCTCAAATTGTGGAACGTCGAGTTGTAACTCTTGCTTTTCAGTTATTTCCTAATCGGTCTTTAAATGTTATTACTGATTCTGCATATGTTGCTAATTTATTACAGCAACTCTATCAGGCGGTGTTGTATTGTCCATCTCCATGTCTTATTTTTCAAGTTTTGTTCGAACTCTGGAGAACTCTTTTGCAGAGACCTGTTCCTTATTTTGTGCTACATGTTCGTAGTCATGCCTCTTTGCCAGGATTCTTCACAGAGGGTAATGCCCAGGCAGATGTTTTTGTTTTTGCTGTCGCTTTGAGACTTGTTCCTAACATTCACCAGCAAGATGTCTTGTCTCATTAGTTTGTTTTTTTTTTATCAAGGTGCAGAAGCTTTCAGATGTCGATTTGGTTTGACTCATTCTATTGTTCGCTTAATTGTTGCCTCTTGTCCAGATTGTCATGATGCCTATACTCCTATCTATTTTGGTACTAACCCTCGAGGCCTTAAGACCTTACAGATGTGGCAATCGGATGACACTCATGTCAATGAATTTGGTAATTTAAAGCATGTCCATGCGTCCACTGACATGTTTTCCCATGTGGTGGTTGCTAATGCACATACTAGACAAAAAAGTCATGATGTCATTAAACACTTCCATTGTGTTTTTGCTACATCTGGAGCACCCGCTCAAGTGCGGATGAACAATAAGCTGTCTTTTGTCTGTAAATCTGTCCAAATTTTCTTTGTTTTGTAGAGGGTCACTCATGTTACGGCTATTTCACATTCTTCTACAGGACACGTTATTGTGGAGAGAGTGTATGGTGCCCTGAAGCACTTGCTTAAAGAATAGAAAGGGGAAATGAGGGGATAACCCCCTCAGTCTCTAGGCTAGACAAAGCTCTGTATGTCTCAAACCTTTTGACCTTCTCTGGCAATTGTCTTTATTTACCTTCTTTTAGAGTTTCAGGAAAAATATGCTGTGCTTGGCAAAAAGCCTCCTCCAAACTGATAATCTTGTGATCCCTGTGAGAGCTGAGGACAGAGCACAGCATGCAGATGCAGAACTTGTCTCTGGTCAATGGTCTGATCCACAGGACTTGATAACTTGGGGAAAGGGATATGTTTGTCTCTACAGATAATAGTCCTCGCGGAATACCTGCACGGTATGTACGTCCTGCTGTTGGTCCTGGAAGTCGTCAGTGCAGTTCCTGACCTGTCAAAGTTCACTCCATGGCATAGTCGGAACGTCTGGGTGACTCTAATGAAGGAACTGAATCACACGACCTTTTGTGCATCACTGGCATATCCAGAGAACCTATCTTACACCTGTCTTGTTGGTGTTCCTCTGGGTGACACGGAAGCATCTCTCCTGGTGCAGGATGTCATCCGACGGTGTGACTTATTGAAACGGGACTGTCATACTGTGCGCGGGTGTCTTGATCATGTTGATAGTTGGGATGATGTGTTGTCTGTTAGCACTCCACTTCAAAAGTTAGGTATTTTAGAGTCACTGTTTGTAAAAGACTGTGTGTATTTTAATCATCGTGTAGATTATGATATGGAACGAGCACGTGGTGAGTCTATGGTACAGGATGTGTTCTCTGAATCATCTTTCTATAAAAATAGTTCCTTCTGGTGTCAATAAGAATCTGACTTGGAGTACTCCAGCAGTAAGTGCACCTTGTCAACTCCCTACGGGAGTGTTTCTTCTGTGTGGAGATAGAATCTAGCCAGGAATCCCTGCACAGCCAATAGGGGGGCCTCGTACATCTAAAAAGTTGGTGGTTGTAGTTGTGTTGCTGATGCTGCCTTGTCTAGTGTCGTTCCTGCAAAGGGCCCTGCAGGATACGATACGGGCAGTCTTTGTTGCTCAACTACAGAATAGGGGGGAATTGTGGGGTGAAGTCACAGCCCCACAACTGAAGTTTGAGGGTTTTGGAATATTATAAAGCATTGGGCCATTTTCCATGAGAGCAGTGGAGCTAATTAGATAGTTCCCATGGACACAGTCTTGAGCTGTGTGGTTGAGTGCAGGTGCGGCATTCCTTAGTGTTTTTGTGGGAATATGTTTGTGTTGTGTGTGTGGGAAAGTAGAAGTGGGAGAACTGAATAAAAAGCTGCCTGCTGCGCTGAGCAGGCAGACATCTCTCTGGCTCATCCTAGTGTCTGACCATCCTAGTGTGTCTTGTGTGTGTCTTTCTTCCTCCCTTGGACCAAGGCCTTCGACAAATACCCTACGACAGATGTTAGAAAAAAGTTCTTCGCCCAGAGGGTGGTTGGGTATTGGAACAGGCTCCACAGGGAAGTGGTCACAGCACCAAGCCTGACAGAGTTCAAGAAGTGTTTATATGATACTCTCAGGCACATGGTGTGACTCCTGGGATGATCCTGGGCAGGGCCAGGAGTTGGACTCGATGATCCTTGTGGGTTGCTTCCAATTCGGCGTATTCTGTGATTCTATGATATTATATGGACAATATAAAATAGATATTAATCTAGCAGAAAGAAAAAGAAATGCCAAGTAAGGAAGTAACATTCAATCTTGAAAATAAAACTCCAGCTGAAAACTCCTCTCAGTTGCATCAAACTGGTTAAAAAAAGTTTTTCAAGAGAAATAAAAAAGATTTTCTGGGGTTTTTTCTCTCTTCTAGCCTCTCCACTTACATGGCAAACACTCAGCATCTTTGAGGCAGCCTACCTGGCTATTACTACATTAATTTATAACAAAACACCAAAAAAAGACAGAAAAAGAGGTATATGCAGCATCTCTACAAGAGGGAGCACATTTGTTCACTTCACTCAGAAAAGTTTTGAAATTACTCTACTAACTTCAGGTTACTAGTCCTTACGAAAGAAATATGTATATACCATCAAATTTGGATGAACACACAGAGCCTCTGCTGAGGAAACAGGTATACCAATGTATCTTTATAAAAATGAATATTTAAATGATTTTTAGAGCTGAAGAATTTACCATAACAACTCACCACTTCGTGAATGGATCGGTTGAAGCCATCATCCTCTGTAAGGATCAGCAAAATTATAAGAGCCATGTAAACATGGTGTGAATTCCTTTCTTCAACATAATACAGAATTTCAAGAATTGGCAGAACCTTTAAGGAAGGAAAAATGTGTATATTAGTTTAGTCTTCAAATACCTCAGACAATAAACAGGAGAATTTAAAACTCCTGTGTATATGTAATAGGGAGGGTTCAAGACATACTGAAGCTTGAAACCATGACACCGTTAAAAGCTTAACAAAAATCAATATTTATTACCAAGAGGTAGCCAACAAAAACGAACAAACCCAAAAGGGAGGAAGGAGGAGAGAAATAAGCCCCCAGTACGACCTCCCCAGTTACCCAGCTGTTGCCCATAAAGTTATCTTACCGACCTAGCATGCCTATAATTACCCATAGCAGAAGCTGCATCCTTGGAGAATCAGTAAGTTCACAAACTGGCAGGTGTCCCTGCCAAAAGGCAACGTTGTCCTTGAAGTAAAGCTAGCTCTAGCTCTAAGAAAGCACTATCTGCTTTTATGCTCAGGAAGGCGTGGCCAGCACCACCTTGCCAGAGGTTCTCAATCTCACCCTCTTAGTTATATAACTGCATCTCTTCTGCACATGCGTGAGAACTTTGGAAATTCCCTAACGCACGCACAATATGCTTTGGGGGTCTTTCTTAATTGAGTCTGGGGGCACTACTTTATCCTCCTCCTCCTCAAATTCTCCTTCAAGCGACCTTGGAGGACAATTAGCCAATCACAGAACACCAATTAAAACAGTTTATACAAGAAGCTCTCTTCAAGGACAACTTTCCCGTTTATCAGTGCTTGTTTTCCCATAACTTGGCAGGAAAAGAGTAAAACTTTCACAGGTGGCGGGGTCAAACAAAGACCAAAAGTATCAGCATAATTAACCCCTGATACAGTATCACCCTGCCCTTAACAATATCATAGCAATTCCTTCCTCTCGAAATAACCACCCCTAAATAGTGATGTACAGTGTTCAAACACCTTCCATCTGTTTCATTCTCCCTCCACAAGAGAGTCTAAACAAATTCTTTCTTGTGGTCAGACATGGAATTTCAATTCCTAATGAATGGTACCAGTTACCATAGGTTCCAAAAGCTTTAGTTCTCCTCTAGACCATGGGGAAAATAAAATTTTTAAACAGAATTTTCACCAGTTAAAGCAGGAAAACAATTCTTTCTAATCATTTGTGCTACCACAAGCCTGGTTTGAAAGGACTTTCCTCATCAAATATGGTCAAGCATATTCAAGCTGAGGTGTACAGAGGCATTTTGAGACCCAAAACTGAAATCCCGCTTTGGTGTATGGAGATAATCCCAGAAAAGAACCAGTTTGGGTTGAGTTAAGACTAGAAAAGGTCTGTTTTACCAATTTTAGATAATATGCAACCAAAGAGAACAGACATTACAATGAGAGTTCAATCCAAGGTCTTGCAACATTTCCACCAGGATGAACAGCTTAAGCCAGTCTTGCAATAATAACAAAAATGAGATTTCATTGCAACAGCAAGGATACCTGAATGCTAGTCTAAAGTTAATCCAGATGCAAATGTTTACTCTCTACCAATAAACTTTCCATTGGTTCAGTACAACGTGGTTTTCCCAGGTTGCAGAAATAGGTCTAAAGTGCAAAATACCCTGGAAAAAGGAACTGGAGAAAACTGTCAATTCCAACATAGCAAATGAGATGCAGAATTTGTTCCAGGAAGCTTCTAGACACCTAAAGATTTACTGTTATTCAAAACAGACTGAGTGCAGCAGGATGAATCATGTGAAACCTATTCTAGTTAGCAGCCAGGAAACTGTCATAGGTTTGAAAAGAGATGTTGGAATTTTCTTTTTCTTCCCTAGGGTCCTGTCCCTGACCCCATCCTCATCCCCCCCATCCCCCCCATCTGTTTCTTTTGGGATGGGGGGAGTCGGGGAGGGGGTGGGGGCAGACCGGAGCCACACGTGCCCGGGGCAGCGCAAGAGCAGTGAGAGGGGGAGGTCTCACGAGGAAGCAAGGTGGTCGCAGGGACAGCTGGGGAGTCCTTTGTTCGGGGGCTTTTGGGTTTGGTCAGAGCGAGAGTCCAGTTTTTGGCCACCTCTTTCTCTTTTCCTGAGAAGAAGTTTTTCCCCACGGGACACCTCACGGAGAGTGACCGAGAGAGAGAGAGAGACTGACCCATCTCAGAGCGAGATATTCTACTTTCAAGACTGCCTGTGGGAAAAAAAGGACCTTTTCATTGCTGGTTGAGAGCACATGTGGCTGTGAGCAGCTTTTGAACTGCCTGGACAGTCCTGCCTCCCCCCCTGCCCTCCCCAGCTTGCCGTGGGTTTCTGTTCCCCCACCTGGGGAACTGGGGCTTTGTTTTGTTTCTTCTGACAGTTTTTGATTGCACCATTTGTTGTTTATTCAGATTTTGTTAATAAAAAGCTGGGGTTTTTTTCCTTTTCCACACTTCCACCTGAAGTCTCTTAATTTCTAAGTGTTAATCTTGTTAAACTAAGACATTAACTGGCACCCAAATCATGGGGCTTGACTAGAGAAAAGATGGAAAAGGAATAATCATGGCTAGGTTTCACGAACGAAGATTTGGGAAGGGCTCTACCCACGTTTGTTGCAAGCGCGTTGGTGGTTAAAACGGCCAATAGGAGCTAGGCACGTCCGGTTGCAAAAGGCACAGCAGAAAGACGCCTTAGATGGTATATTCTGCAAGGTACGATTCTTTCTGCATTGTCTTTTCTCCTCAAGAGTGATCCTGCATGCTTTCTCAAAGGCATCAGCAGCGTTATAGATGGTGTGTCTCCAGGTCTCCCGATTGGAGGCCAGAGTAGACCAGTTATGGTGATCAATATGGTCAAGGCTGAGATGTTGTTTCAAGGAGTCCTTGTATCTTCTCTTAGGGGCTCCTCTCGTGCGGCAGCCAGTGGCAAGTTCACCATAAAGCAAGATCTTAGGGAGGCAGTGGTCCTTCATCCTGGAGACGTGCCCTGCCCAACGCAGTTGTGTTCTCAGCAACATGGTCTCAATACTTGTGACTGCTGCTTGTTGTAGAACAGATGTATTGGTCACATAATCTGACCAGTGGATGTTTAGGATTGTGCGGAGACAGCGTTGATGGAAGCGTTCTAGGAGACGCAGGTGGTGGCGGTAAATGACCCATGATTCAGATCCGTATAAGAGAGTAGACAGCACAATGGCTCTGTAAACACTGATCTTTGTACTTTTCTTCAAGTGTTTATTTCGCCAAACTCTTTTATGAAGCTTTCCGAAAGCACTATATGCCTTTGCTAACCTGTTGTCTATCTCTCCGTCAATCTTACCATCTGAGGAGATGAGGCTACCTAGGTAACTAAACTGTTGAACTGATTTGAGCTCTGATTGGCCAATGGTGATATGGGGATGATGGAAGACTTCTTGAGGTGCTGGTTGATGGAGAACTTCTGTCTTCCTTAAACTGACTTCCAGCCCAAAGAGTTCAGCAGCATCTGCAAAGCAGGATGTTAAACGCTGCAGAGTTGCTTCTGTGTGTGCAACAAGGGCAGTGTCATCAGCATAAAGCAGCTCCCGGACAAGATGATTTAAGGTCTTAGTGTGGGCCTTCAGTCACCTTAGGTTGAATAGGCTTCCATCAGTACGGTGCTGTTTTCAGGGCCTCATAGAATCCTTTGTGATCACCTGCATCTGCACAAAATTGAGTTTTTTCAACTAGATCGATCCACCACTTGTTCTGGATGTCACAGAGTTTCTGTTGGAGTTTGCTGCATGCAAGACGAAAGGTTATTTTTCTTGCGTGACAGGATGGCAGTGCAAGGTGTGCTTGGTGGGCGGTTCTCGTCTTCCTCAACAATTCCTGGTTGTCTTGATTGTTTTCATCAAACCAGTCCTTGTTCTTCTTGAGGGAGAATCCTAAGGATTCTTCAGAGGATTGTAGGATACTGTTTTTAATATGGTGCCAAATTGTTTCAGGAGAGGAATCTGTAGAATCTGTGGAATGGTTTTCGAGCCTAGTTTGAAGGTTTGCCTGGAATCTGTCTCTTAGTGTGGCTGATTGGAGATTGTTAACTTAGAGTCTTCTCCTTGGGATATTGCCCCTTTTAGGTTTGAATTTGAGATTGAAGTTGAGTTTACAGCGCACAAGCCGATGATCTGTTTGGTATTCTGCACTGGGCATCACGCAGGTATGGTGGACATCACGGACATCTCTCCATCGCACCAAGATATAATCAATGAGGTGCCAATGCTTAGATCTGGGGTGCATCCAGGTTGTCTTCAGACTATTTTTCTGCTGAAAGATAGTATTAGTGATGGTGAGCTGTTGCTCTGCACAGAATTCTAGCAGAAGTTGACCATTATCGTTGCAGTTTCCAACACCATGCTTGCCTAATATTCCTTTCCATGCTTCAAAATTTTTCCCTACTCTGGCGTTGAAACCATCAAGGATAATGATCTTATCATCTGCAGGCACCTTTTGGGTAAGGCAGTGCAGGTCAGTGTAAAATTTATCTTTTTCAGCAGGGACAGCTTGGAGAGTTGGGGCATATATACTAAAGAGGACAACGTGTTGCTTGTTGTTTATTTGAAGGTACAGGGAGATAATGCAGTCAGAGTGACCTGTCGGCAGATTTTCGAGTTTAGGAAGAATAGAGTTTTTGATCATGAAGCCAACTCCTGAGAGGTGTTTTTCGGTTCTGGGCTTACCTGACCAAAAGAGTGTGTAACCGGCACCATGTTCTCTGAGGCTGCCTTCCTCGTGAAGGCGAACTTCACTGAAAGCAGCAATGTTGATACTGAGACGAACCAGTTCATGGGCAATTAGGGCAGAACGTCGCTCAGGATGACCGCTATCCACAGAATCGAGTATGGTTCTGATATTGCAACATGTTAGAGTTAACACCTTTGGAGGCAGGTGCATGCCTTTGTCTTTTGATCTTTGTGTGACCACATTGGAAGAAGATGCCTGTTGGCCTGTGGTTAACCAACCGGGTGAAGGTGGAGATGAGCTTTGTTTAGGCCACCTTTTCTAGGCCCCTCTCCAAGTGAAGCAAGCAGTGCTGTCTTTGAAAAGGTTGCTTGGTCGTTCAGGGTGCTGTCCCAAGAGACTGTCATCTCCAGTCAGTCTCAAATGACCAATATCCTGAACTGCCTGCATGCAGGGTTGGGTCTGCAGCTTCCAGTGCACCTTTCACCTGTCGTTTTGACCCTCGCCTGTCGCTACAGGGCTTTTTGCATGTGGGTAAAGTCTTCAAGCCTGCGCAATGGATTTTTTAGGTGAGATGCAGTATGCGCGGAGTTGAACCTACCCTTTAATCCTAAGGTTCATCTGCCAGGGCCGAGTAAGCTTGGACGGTGGCAGCGAGGTCCTCAGGATGTAGGTTTAATTAGAGTGACCTTCTCTTAGATGGATGTTTTTAAATTGGGACCAGTGGATGAAAGATTCTGGCCCTGTCGTTCTCTTTTGGAATATATATACTGGGATGCATTACTATCACAACCCACATTCCTATTTTCGGGGTTTTACTGATAATGGTACCTATTTTGGGGGAGGAACGCAGGCAAATGCTTTTCCCCAACCCTTCACCCACTTCTCATATGGCCCTACCACAGTAGACTCTGAAGGGTTGATTTTTCCCCTGGACGTTAAAGATATTCTATTCTTGATGATGTTTTTGCTGTGTTTGTTCAGTGTGGCCTACCCAGCATTTAGAGACAGGGTGAGGTTGTCTTTGGTAACTGTCCCAAGACCTACCTCAGACACTAGGGACCCTACCCAGGAAACCTGCCCAACAGCCTGCCACGGTCCAACCACTTGACACGGTAAAACCACCTGCCACTGTCCAATCACCTGCAACGGCCCAATCACCTGCCATAGACATAAATCACTCTGATTGGATGGGAGCATGGGAGGAGATAGGCTGGATGCTGAAGGAATACTCTCCCTTGATTGTTTGGAAGCTCTCCCCTGACCAAACACAGATCCCCTGTAAGGTTGCTGAGTGCCTGAAAGAACATCGGTCCATAAATTCCAGCGATGGACAGCTTATAGCAATGTGCTGGACCTTAGCCCATGCTTACCGCACCATGGTATGGACTGTGTAACACCAGTGACAGTCAGAAGAGAAAGATAGTGGAGCAGAGAAACCAATAGACATCACAAATGCTCAGTCCCCAGTTACGCCAGAAGGGAAGTCACAGCCAGCGGAAGTGGTCCCAGTGCAGAGGAAGAAGTATAAAGCCAGTTAACGAGGATGGGGAATCATGGCCTTCACAACCAGTGGAGGAACCAGAGCCTGAGATCATTACTGAATCCCTGTCATATGACCAGCTCCGCAATATGCGGAAAGACATTACTTGATGCCAAGATGAGCCCATTTTGACCTGGTTGATTCGAGTGTGGAACCTTACGGGTGAAGGTTTGCCACTTGATGGCAACGAAGCAAGGTATTTGGGATCCCTGGTCCAGGATATGGGTATTGAGCAAGCATTCGTGAGGGAGTCAAAGCCCCTTTCTCTCTGGGAGTGACTTCTAACAGGTGTGAGAGAGAAGTTTGTTTACAGAGACTTTCTGTGGCAGCACCACTATGAGACAGCCTGGAAGACCATGGAGGAAGGTATCCAACGCCTGAGAGAAATGGCACTGTTAGAGATACTTTTTGAAAAGGATGGGCAGCCCAGCCACAACCCCAATGATGCCAGGTGTACGTCACAGATGTGGTGGAGCCTTTCACACCAGGGGTCATCTCTATACACCAATTTCTTGGCATCACTGCACTTTGGAGGAAACAGAGAGACAGTGGACTCTGTGATGAATAAACTCAGGATGTATGACAGCATGGTCCACACCCTGCTACGGGCCCATATCTCCACTATAGAGACAACGATTGAGAGCCTCATGGCACTGACTACAAAAGTAAAAGATGAACAGAAGAATCTTAGAGAGGAGATGAAGGACAACAGCTTCCATGTGGCACCAGTGCAAACCAGAGCCACTGAAGTCAGAGTCAGACGTTCCCCAGTTGGAGGGAGTGGACAGATCCCACGAACCGAGCTGTGGTATTTCCTAGTCAATCATGGAGAAGACATGAGATGATGGGACAGGAAACCTACCCGTGTCCTAGCAACCCGAGTACAAGAGTTGAAGGAAAAAAGGAAGTCAATGAGAGTAAGTGCAGTACTGGTATCTCATGGACAAGGATCTGACCTGCTAGAAGGTACCTCCCGAATGTATTCACAGGGAAAGAGTTGTGATGGTCCCAACCAAGACCAGTGTTAGAGGGGCCCTGCCTCTATCCAGGTAGAGGCAGGGGAGAACCATGTCTATTGGACTGTGTAGATCCAATGGCCTGGCATGTCAGACCCACAAGAATACCAGACTTCAGTTGACCCTGGCACTCAATGCAAGTTAATGCCATCAGGACATGTGGGACCAGAGACTATTTCCATTTCCGGGGTGACAGGAGGGTCTCAAGAGTTGACTGTGTTGGAAGCTGAGGTGAGCTTGACTGGAAAGGACTGGCAGAAACACCCCATTGTGACTGGTCCAGATGCCCCATGTATCCTGGGCATTGACTATTTTAGGATATTTCAAAGACCCAAAGCGACATAGATGGGCCTTTGGAATAGCTGCTGTGGAGACAGAGGTGGTTAAGCAGTTGAATTCATTACCTGGCCTCTCAGAGAACCCTTCTGCTGTGGGATTGTTGAAGGTTGAGGAATGGCGAGTGCCAATTGCCACTACAATGTTACATCGTCGGCAATACTGAATGAACTGAGACTCTGTGATCCCCATCCATAAGATGATCCATGAGTTAGAGAGCCAAGGGGTGGTCAGCAAGACCCATTCACCCTTCAGCAGCCCCATCTGGTCTCTGTGTAAGTCTGATGGAGAACGGAGATTGACTGTGGACTATCGTGGCCTAAATGGAGTTACCCCGCTGCTGAGTGCCGCCGTTCCAGACATGTTGGAGCTCCAGTACAAGCTGGAGTCCAAGGCAGCGAGGTGGTATGCCACTACTGACATTGCAAATGCCTTCTTCTCCATCCCCTTAGCAGTAGAGTATAGGCTGCAGTTGGCTTTCACGTGGAGGGGCGTGCAGTACACCTGGAACTGATTGCCCCAGGGTTGGAAACATAGTCCCACCATCTGCCATGGACTGATTCAGGCTACACTAGAGGAGAGTGAGGCTCCAGAACACCTGCAGTACATTGATGACATCATCGTATGGGGGGACACAGCAGAGGAGGTTTTTGAGAAAGGAGAGAAAATCATCCAGATTCTCCTGGGAGCCAGATTTACCATCAAAAAGAGTAAGGCAAAGGCACCTGCCCGAGAGATCCAGTTCCTGGGGGTGACATGGCAAGATGGACATCGCCAGATCCCAACAGAAGTCATTGATAAGATCACAACAATGGTTCCACCAACCAGCAAGAAGAAAACTCAAGCTTTTCTGGGTGTGATGGGTTTCTGGAGGATGCACATCCCTGAGTACAGCCAAATCATAAGCCATCTCTATCTGGTAACCCGCAAGAAGAATGATTTCCATTGGGGTCCCGAACAGCAGCAAGCATTTGAATAGATTAAGCAGGAGATTGCCCACGCTGTAGCCCTTGGGCCAGTCAGGACAGGACCAGATGTGAAGAATGTACTCTATTCTGCAGCTGGGGATAATGGTCCTTCCTGGAGCCTCTGGCAAAAGGTGTCTGGTGAGACCTGAGGCTGCCCACTTGGGTTCTGGAGCCAAAGCTACAGAGGATCTGAAGCCAACTACACCCCAGCAGAGAAGGAGATCCTAGAAGCTTATGAAGGAGCACAAGCTGCCTCAGAGGTGATTAGCACAGAAGAACAGTTCCTCTTAGCACCTCGATTACCGGTGCTGAGTTGGATGTTCAAGGGAAAGGTGCCCTCTACGCATCATGCCACTGATGCTACATGGAGTAAGTGGATCGTTCTGTGTCGACGGACAAGAATGCGCTCAGACAGCAATTAAACAGGGAAAGGCACACTGCACAAGGCCCAAGGCCCAAGGCCCCTTTATTGCAACAGGTTACAGATATTAATACTCTTCACACAACACACATGTGAACTTATTATTAGTGCCTTCATGTACACATACATCAGGCCATACACATGTCACCCCACTATTGGTACTCCTGTTCACGTGCCTAAACTCATCTTTTGATAGATGGTCGACACTTCTTTGCATGCTGGCAAATATCAAAACCAGCACCTGTTATTTACAGCAGTTTTTCTCCTTATCTGCTTTCTCATTCTGGATTGTTTACATTCTTTACAACTTCACAGTTGCAACTGTTCAAATTCAAAGCCTACCATCCAGTTGTTTCCCACAGTTCTGACCATATGCAGCGCGCCCATATTGAAAATCCGAATCACCCTGGGATCCTAGAAATCATCACGAACTGGCCCGAAGGCAAGAATTTTGGTCTAGCAGATGAAGGAGAGCAGGTGGTGCGGGCTGAGGAAGCCCCAGCATACAATCAACTACCAGAAGAAGAAACATCCTATGCCCTTTTCACCGACGGTTCCTGTCGCATTGTAGGGATGAAACATAAGTGGAAAGCAGCTGTATGGAGCCCCACATGACAAGTTGCAGAAGTTACTGAAGGAGAAGGTGAATCGAGCCCATTCGCAGAGCTCAAAGCTGTCCAGTTGGCGTTGGACATTGCTGAACGAGAGAAGTGGTGATTCTGAAAAATCCGGTATAAAGAACTGCTCAGAGTCTTTTGGATCTTTGAGTAGCAAAGGTATTTATTGATAGCGCCAGGAGCAAGTGTGGTTCACACCACAAAGAACTTGCTCAAAAGTTTCACACAAAATCGGTAGTTTTTATACAATTTTCATATATGATTAAATGCATATTCATGTGATTACAACATCTATCTATACATATTAATAACAGGAGGAGTATAGGGGGGGCTCAGGCGTGGCTTGGGGTGGTGCTTCTTTCTCTTGGTCCTCAATCTTGGTGGGAGATCCGCTCTTCCTCCCGTGAGTCTGGGGTCGTAATCTCATATTCCTCATCTTGACCTTCCTTCTTTGGAGAAAGCCTTGGCTCCAGGTCTGTTTCTCCTATTCAAATGTCTACTTTATCTTACTGCATCCTAATTTATTACTTCTAGGCCTATTCTATGTTTCTTTTACCATTCTTTTAAGTTTTGGTCCAGTAGGTAGAACAGAACGAGCACAGATCATTTAGATGTTGGTAGCTTCTTAGCAGGCCCAGATTTCTCAGTTAACTCTTTTGGGTCGGGCTTCTTGTTTCAGTGGCCAAAGTTTTACCTCTACACTGACTCATGGATGGTGGTCAATGCTCTATGGGGGTGGTTGGACAGATGGAAGAAGGTCAATTGGAAACATAGAAAGAAACCCATCTAGGTCGCTGATGTGTGGCAAGACATTGCTATCCGGGTAGAGAAGCTGATTGCGAGAGTCTGCCATGTAGATGCCCATGTGCCCAAAAATCAAGCCAATGAGGAGCATTGCAACAATGAACAGGCAGACAGAGCTGCACAAGTCAAGGTGTCACAGGTGGATCTGGAGTGGCAGAACAAAGGAGAGTTGTTCCTAGTACAATAGGTCCATGATGCCTCAGGTCATGAGGGCAGAGATGCCACCTATAGATGGGCACGAGACCGAGAGGTGAACTTAACCATGGACACTATTTCCCGGATTACCCATGATTGTGAGACATGCGCTGCCGTTAAACAAGCTAAGAGACTGAAGACTGTGGTATGGTGGACGTTGGAGTAAGTATAGCTACAGGGAGGTCTGGCAGGTCGATTATATCACACTGCCACAAACCCATCAAGGTAAGCGCTACGTGCTCACCATGGTGGAAGCCACCACTGGATAGCTAGAGATGCATCCGGTGCCCAAGACACTGCCTGAAATACCATCCTGGGTCTTGAAAAGCAAGTCCTGTGGTGACACAGCACCCCAGAGTGAATTGAGTCAGATAATGGGACCCATTTCAAGAACTGCTTAGTTACCACCTGGGTAAAGGAGCATGGCATTCAGTGGGTGTATCACATCCCACACCATGCAGCAGCCATGGTGAAGGTTGAACGGTGTAACGGACTGTTGAAAACCACCCTGAAGGCATTGGGTGGAGGGACTTCCAAGCACTGGGATCAGCACCTAGAAAAGGTTACATGGTTAGTAAACACTAGAGGTTCCATCAGTGGAACCGGCCCTGCCCAATCAGAGTCTCTTCACACGGTAGATGGGGACAAAGTCCTGGTAATTCACTTGAAAGGTATGTTAGGTAAAACAGTTTGGATTAATCCTGCCTCGAGCAAAGCCAAACCCATTCATGGTCTTGTTTTTGCTCAAGAATCAGGTAGCACGTGGTGGGTAATGCTGGAAGATGGAGAAACACAGTGTATACCTCAAGGGGACCTCATTTTTGAGTGAATTTCCCATAACATTGTGCCTGAGTTTGTATGTAAATATTTGTAATATGTATACAGTTGGGGTAACGTACGTATGTATAACGTTGGAAAGTTTGAATCCAATATAGCATGTTAGTATGGAAAATTCAGGAGTGGATGATGTCATAGGTTTGAAAAGAGATGTTGGAATTTTCTTTTTCTTCCCTAGGGTCCTCTCCCTGTCCCCATTCCCATCCCCCCTGTCTCCCCCCCATCTGTTTCTTCTGGGATGGGGGGAGTCAGGGAGGGGGTGGGGGTGGACCAGCACAGGAGCAGGGAGAGGGGGAGGTCTCGTGGGGAAGCAAGGTGGCCACAGGGACAGCTGGGGAGTCCTTTGTTCAGGGGCTTTTGGGTTTGGTCTGGGACCAGACAGAGTGAGAGCCCGGTTTTTGGCCGCCTCTTTTCCTGAGAGGAAGTTTTTCCCCCATGGGACGCCTCGCGGAGAATGACTGAGAAAGAGAGACTGACCCATCTCAGAGCGAGGTATTATGCTTTCAAGACCGCCTGTGGGAAAAAGAGGACCTTTTCATTGCTGGCTGAGAGCACACGTGGCTGCCGCGGGTTTTTTGTCCCCACCTGGGGAATTGGGAATTTGTTTTGTTTCTTCTGACAGTTTTTGATTGCACCATTTGTTGTTTATTTAGATTTTGTTAATAAAAAGCTGTTTTTTTTTTCCTTTTCCACACTTCCACCTGAAGTCTCTTAATTTCTAAGTGGTAATCTTGTTAAACTAAGACAGACACTTAGTACTTCACAAGCTCCTGAAGCTACCAGAATGTTCTCTTACAATCAACCAGTCCCCAAACAGTTGGAACATACTAAAACACAGAACAGTTCCATTAAAATCAATGAGATTGATCTAAATGTTGCAGGGAACAAAACCTTTTGACAGATGGTTTGGTCAGGGTCAAGACAAGACCACAACAAAAGCAGAGGGGAAAAGTATTTACAATAATATTTTTATTAATTAACATAAATATAAAAATAAATAAATATTTGTTGTCATTTAGGAATGCTATTTCCCACTGAAACACTCCAAACCAGTGCTGCTCGCTCACTTCCCTCTCCCCCTGTGTTGGGCTGGAGAAGAGAATTGGAGGCACAGAAGGTAAAGATCATGGGTTGAGATAAGAACAATTTACTGGAAACAGCAATGAAATAAGAAAACAAACAGTAACAGCAACAATATTAATAACAGAGTGTACAAGAAAGGCGAACAATTCACATGCGAGTGCTCACCATGCTACCCCAACCGGAAGAGACTCCCTTCCTCCCACCCCTGGCAATGATGTGAGGGGGTATAGAATAACCGTGAGACGGTACAGAATAACTGCCCCTCCTGGCTACTGCAAAAATTAACCCTGTCCTGGTTGGAACCAGGACAATATTAAATAAAAATGTTTTAAACATCCTTCCTTTACCATTTCAGTGGATCATTCACAAATCTGGATCTCCAGTTGAAACTGGAGTTGACATCTTTGTGTTTTGTGAATATAGGTCTTGAGAGTAAAGACCAAGTTTTGCCTAGAAAATCTACTTAGTGTATAGCAAAATAACATTAGTCCTTATCCTTGGATGGGGGAAAAGGGAGACAAACATCACTACATTAGTCCACTGCTTAAATAATTTCCATCTTCAATATTTATATTGCACGTAGTTTTGCACTTCATAAGCACCAAGTCATTTCCAAGTCCAAGCGTTATGACAATAAGCTTAATATAGCATGAAGCAATATAAAATTAATGAAGAATTGTATTTACAACTTGACTTTGCAGGGAGAAAAACAAAAGCCTTTCTGAAGGTAACCAGTGGAACAACTTAGTTTTCAAGACAGTTCCCAAATAGAATGATAGAATCATAGAATAGTTTGGGTTGGAAGGGACCTATCAAGAGGTCATCTAATCCGCTGGGAGTAGTCTCTGGTGGAACCTGGAGGAGACAGACTCCTCCAAAAGGGAAAAATCATCTCAGTTAATATTTTAATTACGTTAAAATTTATCTAGAATTTTAACCAAAATGTATTTCTACACTTTTATGTTATTACTGAGGTGGTTTGAAGCTGGCTCCCTGCCAAGTCTCCAAACCTCACCTCAAGAGCTTCCCCTGCCCCCAAAACTAAGGGAAAAGAAAAAAACCAAGAGAACTGAAATGAGAGAGAGGCAGCTAAAGCAATATATATAAATATATTTACACATATTACATTTATATACAATTGAAATATATGTACAATTTCAAAAGGAAAAGGGAAAGGGGAGGGGGAAGGAAAAAAAGAGTAAAACCAAAATAAAATATACACAATCAATAGCCCAACTATCTAGTAACTTAAAGAATTAGCAAAAGAATATATTACTACTCTCCTTGGGACAACAGAAAATTGCGCTGGAACGACTGCCGGCAACCTCCGCCTCCCAAGGTTGGCAAGGTCTTACCAGGCCTCACTCCCCAACACAACAGACTCAACAGCAGGGAAACCTGCACCTCCAAAGCCGCCGGAAGGAGAGACCAAAAACCTCTCCTCCTTTCTTATACCCCTGGCTTACATAAAAATTGTAGGGAATACCAGGTAATCTGGCCACTTCCTTGGTTACAAACTGGTCACCAAGGAAGGTCTAGACTAAACTACTACATTCTCCACCCCTTATTCCATATTATTTTTACGTAACACCTACATCTCGCGTTCGCCCACATCCCATGCATATATATACATATATATATATATAGTCCTTGTTTGTCTTTCGAAGCAGTTGTCTCGTTGTTGAAAATCAGCACCGACATCAGTTCAGTTCAGATCTTTGGTCTCCTTGGTCACAATCACAGTTCTGATTTTTGGGCTGTTTTATCATTCTGGGTTGCCTCATTATTGGATACCGGCATCAGCTTAGTTCAGGTCTCTCATCTGGTGACTGGTTTCCTGTAAAACACAGCTCAGGACACACAATTAGTTTTTCCCCAAGGCTAAATTTCCTTGAACCACACACTGGATCTCTCCATCCTTCCTCATTACTCATCAAGTGTGTCCTGGTCCTTGAGCAATGGGTTTGTCTTGGCCTGAGGCAGAGGTAACCCAAACATTCAATAGAAATAGTTTATTTTTTATAAGCAGCAATCTCACTGGTATTTTAACCTGCTCTTTCAAATAGAAAAAGGCTCAACATTCTCCCATCCAAGGACCACGAAATTGTGCTTATAAAAAAATTTGCTAATTGCCCTCTATTTCACCAGTCCAACTACTACCTGGAGGATCCTTGCAAGTACCTTTAATAAGATAGCCAAATTCCATATGTGAACATCCCTAAGAGCATCAGATATTTAACCCAAGTATTTTATAAAATTACACAATTATAAATTATGGAAGAACACACAAATATCCCATTCATTCTGACAAGCAGACTTATTATAAGGGCAAAAAAGATGCACTACCTTACTAATGTGTGGACGACAGGAGTTCAGAAGCAACGCGTAGACGATCAATATGATCAGACGATGTCCAATATATTATTTAAATGAGTTAACTTTTATACAGTTTAGTTTGTTCCGGGTACATGCTTACAACAAGGTGATTAGATAGCTCAGTCTGTGCATGCATCTCATGCTTTCAGTTCATTGGATCTGAAGCTCTGTCCACACGGCCTGAGATCATTCTTGGCACCCAAAGTCCCTTCTATTGATCTGCCTTTAGGGGTTTTCCGAGATTCTGCAGGTGTCTCTTTATCTCCAGTTTCCCAAGGCTTTCTACTACAAACATATTATTTTCTCATACCTTATAACTATAAACACACAGCTAACGAGTATAAACATTGCATAGTTTCACACAGCTTGCAGCTTCTAAAGTCATGTCAAGCAAGGTCTACAAAATGCAGGAGAAATTCCTCAGAGAAATCTCTCTGCTCTGGTCACAAATCCCCGTTTTAAGCAATTTATGCTGCATTTTTGTAACATTCTTTATTATACCTATAACATATCAACAAATACAATTACATATAATAATACCACTACTATTAGTAAACTTAACAATTTATTGACTTCAGGGTTTGTGCTCCTTAACTTTTGTTTAGAGGTGTTTTTAAATATAGGGTTTATTCTTGAAACCTTTTATTCAGTCTAAAACACTTCTGTAAATGGAACTCTATTCAATTTTAGGGTTATGTGTCTTCTGTTTTTATTTAAAGGTGTTTGTGTATTTGTGATCATATATTCACACACATACATACATACACTTTCACTTATTCACATTCACATGGTGACCACCATCATTCAAACACATTTCACACAAACATACTTCTGAGTTCCA
>NW_020885012.1:911115-931674 GCF_003945725.1 Corapipo altera | reverse complement strand
CTTGCTTTTACCATATAATAAACTATTATTCGAAACTTATAGAAACTCGAGATTTTGTTTATCACAATAGGCTTTGATTGTGAGTTAAAATCTCACTGAAGTTATACCAAATTCCTTGGGCTAAGAGGATTTGGAAGAAAGGGACAGATGGTTTTGGGTTTACCTTTGTGGTTGGATTTTGGACTTGGACTCGGAATTGTGATCATTAGAAGTCTGGTAATATATTATCTTTGGGTTTGTTTTAAACCATCTGTGGGGATCCCTTGTGTGTGCTGATTAGATTGTTTGCTTTTGTTTGTGAGTATTGTCTTTCATGTCATAAAATTACTGTTGTGTGTTAAGCAAGCAAATATTGGGAATTATATTTGGTTTATGTTTGTTACTGTTTACTCCTAACCACGGCAAAAAGTCTACCTTCATGTGTTTATGGGAGATAGTGGTTTCCTTGTTTACAAAACTATTTGGGCAGGAGACTGACTCTAACACTTATTGTTTGCAGGAATTAGGCCCAGAAGTTTGTTGGCCACTTGCGGATGCCAAAAACTCTAGGCCTGTCAGCCTCTCTGCTAACAGCAAACGAAAGTGCTAACCCTTATCTGTGCTCAATTTGTAATAATTGTCCGTCTCGTATATTCATAATCTGCATTAAATGTTGGCAATTTCAGTGTGTTAACCTGTGGATAGGGATAGGATTGGCACGGGCGGATTTAGAACTAAAAGACGAAAGCACGTGTATTTGTGGAACGGTCTTACAAGGTTGGAGAACGCATTGGCAAAGATTTATAAATTGCACAAACAGAACTTTAGCAATAGAGTGGTTGAATTTAGATACTGTTCTTATACAGTGGGAGAGGGCATAACAAGATCTGTATATGAAATAAGACAAAAGGAATAGAGGTGGTGTGGTGGTTTGGGCTAGGCCTTCCTTGGTGACTAGTTTGTAACCAAGGAAGGGTCCACATTTAACCAGTATTCCCTACGATTTTTACGTAAGCCCGACTATAAGAAGAAAGGAGGAAAGGCCTTCGCTCTCTTTCCTTCTGGTGGCTTGGAGGTGCAGGTTACCTGCTGTTGAGTCTGTCGTGTTGGGGAGAAAGGCCTGGTAAGGCCTTGCCGACCTTGGGAGGCAGAGGTTGCCGGCGATCGTTCTGGAGCGACTCTCGATTGTCCCAAGGAGAGTGGTGGGATATTTCTTTGCTAACTTTTTAGTTACTAGATCTCAGGTTACTGATTGGGATATATATATATTTTATTTTGGTTTTGTTCCCTTTCCCTTCCCCCTTCCCTTTCCCTTGTGAAATTGTATATATTTTAATTGTATATAATTGTAATATAAGTGTAAATATATTTATATATATCACTTTAGTTGTCTCTCGTTTCGGGTTTTCTTGGTTGTTTTTTCTCCCTCTTCTTCCTGAGGTTTGGGGGGGGGTGGGACGGGACTTCCTGTGGTGAGGTTTGGAGACTTGGCAGGGAGCCAGCTTCAAACCACATCAGGTGGTTTTCCTTTGTGGAGATTGCTACCCTGTGTCAGTGGATGTGGTTTGTGGGGAGTGTGGATATTTTGGGGCAGTAGGAGCACCCTAGAAAGGAGTTTTTATTTTTTTTCCAATCTCAGGTTGAGAATTCCTGCAAGACAAGGAATTAATAGAACAAGAAGTAATATAACAACTGACAGAACTGGTTCAAAAACTCCCTGCTTTAGGGACTAATTGAGCCTGTAAATAATTAAAAACTGGTGCTTTGTGGTGTGTGTAGTGTGTACTACAAGTGTGTGACTGTTATAGGTTATAAATCTGAGAGAGGAATTTTTCCTTTCCCTGCTTCCCTGTAAGAGAAACAGAGTTTTGAATAGGGAAGGGGGAAGGGAGGTCATTAGTATTACAAAAGATGTAGCCAGCCGAACTACATTCCTTGCTAATGGGCCATCAGGGAGGCTGGGAGGTGGTTGGCTCTGTTCTGAGGGGAGTGGGGACAGACGGCAGAGTTGGGTCTCAGAAGGAGATGGGAGTCTGCGTGCAGGCATTTGGGGAGAGGGACTGGGATCTGGTTTTTGGTTTCTCATCCTGGTCAGCTCGGACTGCTGGCTTCGACTTGCCTGGTTGTCCCGTTCCCTGGATCTGCTGTGTTTCATTGGAGAGTTTGCGTGCCCGCGGGAGAGAAGGGAGGAGTTTTGAGGCACCGTCACCTGGGACAGCGGTGAGTCCCGTGGAAGTGGACTGCTTCCCTTCCCTTTTTCCTCCCACTGAGGGAAGGGTCCCCCATTTCCTTCTCAGCTTCTCCCACGGTACGGGACCGCTCCCTCTGGACCTCTCTCTCTGTGTGGTGATCGCCAGAGCCCAACAGTGCCCCCCTGCTGGCCACGACAGAGAACTGCAGGCCCTGCACCTTCACCGATCCCACAGTGCCCCCTGCCGGCCACAACAGGGTATTGTAGGCCCTACACCTTCAGCGATCCAACAGTGCCCCCTGCAGGCCACGATTAGGACTGTGTCAAAGGATGGAGAAGTATTCATTCAGACCCTTTTTTTTTCTCTAGGATTACTGTCTAGATTTTTTGTGTTCTGTTACTGTTTTTGCCAACATACATATATCTTTTAATAAAGGGTTGTTATTTCTTCTGGTGTTTTTTTTCCACACTTCTTCGATTAAAGTCCCCTTAATTTTGAATTTACAATTGCTGAGAGAGAGGAGTTTGGTGTGTCTTACAACTCATCGTCTTTAGCAAACATTCCAGTCTCCTCAGACTGAGACAGTGACTGAAACCACAGAGCAAGTAGGAGCCTGAATTTGTGTCTCTATTGTCTTGCAAAGGGCGCAGCAAGAGGCAGGTAAAGCGAAAGCTAGAAATGGGAAACCAGCAGGGAAAACAAGAGGTTGATAAAAGCCCTTTCGGGTGTATTATAACACACTGTAAAGAAATAGAGGGACTCCAGGATGGGAACACTAACAAGAAAACTCTAACCAAATACTATTCAGAATGGTGGTCCCACTATAAACTAGGGGAAGGAGTAAAGTGGTCAAAGCATGGATCATTAGACTATAATGTCTTAGTACAGTTAATGTTGTTTTTGCGAAGGGAAGGAAAATGGGATGAAGTTATTTATGCCGATATGTTCTTTTCTTTGAGGGAACGCCCAGAATGGCAGAGAGAGTGTGGCATTAGTTTGACCCCGTGAGATCCGTTTGTTCTAACTTTAGAACGAGAGAATCTAAAAGAAGCAATAGGGAAACTTAAATGATGTTGTTCAGCATGTTCTATAGGGCAGAGGTGTTTGAAATATAAGAACAGTGAACTAGAAAGTGGAATTGATGATTATGTAAGTCCCTTTGGAGAAAGGGCAAATGAAACAGAAGAAGAGGGGGCTTCCGTCCCCCCCTCAGGACCGGTAAAAGATGAGGACAATAAATTGTCCTCATCCTCAGGACAGCAAGAGAGGGATGTAGAAAGGAGAAGAAGAAAAAAAACTTCCCTTCCCCATCCTTTTCTCCCCCGAGCAGGCAAACGTGCAGCAAAGTGAGAACAAGACCTGCTGACCTATAAGGTTTAAAGTTAATTTCTCTAAGGGAGATCTAGAAAATTAGAAAAATATTACCCTTAAATATAGAGATGATCCGGTTGGGGTAGTAAAAAGTTTAAAACATATATTAAAACTTTAGATCTGGACTGAGAAAATATTGATTTGATGCTAGATGTTTTTAACTGAAACTGAAAAGGAATTAGTATTAAAGGCAGTCAGAGCATACGCGCAAATTATGTTAAAGCCTGATAAAAATAACCATTACCAACTTCTTCAGACGTACCAGGGGGGTTGCACTCCAGAGACCCCCTGGTTTTAATGGAACCGGGGAAAGAGAAACATAAAATAGAGTTTTTGGTGGACACTAGTGCATCATGTTCTATGTTAAGTTAGGAACTAAATGTTATGTATTTGTGAATGTTATAAAAGAAAATAGTCAACATCAGAAGGTATAGTTTATGAAACATTTTAAGTATGCACAAATTCCTTTATATGCCTCATACACCTATATCACTTTCAAGACAAGATTTATTAGAAAAATTGAATGCAAAAATTAAGTTAAAAATAGGGAGACACAAATTAAAGTAAGAGAAAACAAACTAATCGAAATCTTAAGTCTTACTTTAATTCAGCTACAAATATCGGAATAAATGCCATCATCAAGCCTTAATCAAGTTTTACCCTGGGGTTTGGGCTGACAGGACCCCAGAAAGAGCTAAAACTGCACAAAAACAGTAAGGTTAAAAACCCAGAACACAGCCGGTAAGAAACAATATCCTCTATCTCCACCTAGTGGTAGTAAACCCATATACACTTTTGACCAAATTAAAAATAAATATGTTTCTGTTCTAGACTTAAAAGATGCCTTTTTCTGCCTGCCTTTGGACCCTAAAAGTCAAAAATTGTTCGCTTTTGAGTGGGAAAATCCAGACACAAGTCGTCGATCCCAGTTCACCTGGGCCATATTATCTCAAAGATTTAAAAATACTCCACAATCTTAGAAAATCAACTTGCAAAAGATCTTAAAGAATGGACTGCACCATCAGACAGCGGAGTCCTCTTGCAGTACGTGGATAATTAGTTAAACGCCACCAGGACCCAAGACGAATGTGAAAACTGGACTGTAAGCTTATTAAACTTTCTGAGACTGAAAGGGTACAAGGTATCCAAAAATAAAGCCCAGATTGTCAAGAAAGAAGTTATTTATCTAGGATATGAAATCTCAGGAGGTCAACGTCAACTAGGACCAGAGAGAAAAGAAACCATCTGTAAAATACCTTTGCTCCAAACTCCAAAAGAACTTCGCACATTTTTAGGAAAACTGGCTGATGTAAGTTTTGGATCTACAAATATGGACTGATAGTCAAACCCCTATACCAGATTCTGCAGGATGGGATTAAACAATTAGTGTGGACTGGAGAAGCTAGGGAAGCTTTCCATCAACCTAAGAAGGAACTGATGCAAGCACCTGCACTAGGTCTTCCAAATGTGACTAAACCTTTTGCTTTTCTCACACGAAAGGCAAGGGATTGCACTGGGAGTCCTAGCCCAACAAATAAGAACATATCGACGAACAGTGGCATACTTCTCTAAACAATTAGATGAAGTAAGGAAAGGATGACCAGGATGCTCGAAGGCAGTAACAACAGCAGTGCTAAACATACAAAAAGCACAAAAAGTTTACAATGACTCTTCTAATATCACATGTGGTTTCAGTAGTGCTAGAACAGAAAGAGTCACTGGCTCTCGCCCTCCAGATTTAACATCGACAATCCAGTCACCTTTTTGTCCAGTTCAATGACTACAGAGGAACCAGTGCATCACGGTTGCATAGAAACAATTGAGGCAACATATTCCAGTTGACTGGACTTAAAAGATATACCGCTGCCTGAGGCGGAAACGTGGTTTACCAACAGGAGCAGTTATGTGAAAAACAGAACCTGCAAAGCAAGATATGCAATAACAACCACAGATCATATCATCGAAGCACAGGCGCACTCTGCTGACACCTCTGCACAAAAGGCAGAGATAATTGCACTCACCAGAGCATTGCAATTAGGAAAAGACATTAACATATGAACAGACTCAAAATATGCTTTTGGTGTAGTAAATGTCCACGGAGCAATATGGAAAGAAAAAGGACAGCTCTCATCACAAGGAAAACAGATAAAGCAAGCTGAAGAAATCTTTAAGCTCTGTTCAATTACCAAAATCTTGTCATTATGCATTGCAGAGGACATCAAAAAGGCAATACGGACCAGGAAAAAAGGCAAACGATCAGCAGATCAAGTGGGAAAAAGGCAACAGAAAACGGTCAGGTAGGATTTGCATCCTTAATCCCAGATGGCAAAATCATAGAGGTAAGCTCTAATGTATCATATTCAAAAGAAAATTTTAAATTAATAAAAAATCAGCAAGGTCAACTCAAAGGTAATATGTACCACCTAAAAACAGGATAAGTACTATAGAAAGTTGTAGAGACAGAACATAACAAAACTCATCTGGGAACAAATGCACTGCATAAATACCTAAAGAAACAAATTATAGGACGAGATTTATACACTACACGATAATCCTCACATAACCAATAAAATAGAAATAGGGACAATTGGCAAGGGTAACCTCCCAGGGCAACACTGGCAGATAGATTTCTCAGAACTACCTAAGAAAAGGAGGTACCAATACCTATTGGTCCTAAAAGATACCTTCTCAAGTTGGCTAGAAGTTTTCCTGACCCAAAGCAATAAGGTTCGACAAGTTGTCAAAGTACTACTTAATGAAATTATCCCCAGGTTCAGAGTACGTGACATCATCTCCTCGGACCAAGGACCACATTTTATAACTAAAAGATAAGCAGTATTCTGCAAATTGATTGGCAATTACATACTCCATATTGACCACAGGCAAGTGGTCAGGTGGAGAAAATGAATCATTTGATAAAACAACAATTGAAAAAAAACTGTCAAGAAGTAAATCTACATTGGTACCAAGCCTGATTTACCTCTGGCCTTATTGCAAATAAGGGTCAAACCTAAGACTAAAGAAGGGCTAAGCCCTTTTGAAATGTTATACGGGAGACCCTGTGGAAATTATTATCAAGGAGAAGATCTCATACAAGTTGGGGAAGGATATATATGGGAATATCTGATCTCATTGAGTAAACAATTGTCAAAAATTAACAAATAATGAGTACTCACTCAAGGGGAATAGACCAGCCCTTATATAACATTTCCCCTGGAGAGTGGGTGTATGTTAAAACTTTTTCAGGCCAACCACTAGATGAGAAGTGAAAAGGACCGTATCAAGTGCTTCTGACGATGTTCACAGCAATCAGAGAACAACCCACTTGGATTCATTATTCACGAGTGAAGAAGTCACCTAAAGAAACATGGGCGTCAGAACCTGTAGGACCAACAACCCTCAAGTTTACTTGACACTAGCCGTTGGAACTCTGATAAGTATAATAACTCTGGCTCCAGTCATTACCTTAGACTGGTCGTGGTCTCAGGCTTATATCAGATATTCTGGTATGTCTGGAAGAGACATTTCTAATTTAAACCTGGTCACTGTGGTCATGCACAAAAATGAACCATATTTAGAACACAATTGGGAAAAAAGGAATGGGTTTAGTATCTTAAATGGAATAATTGGGGAAATACAGATAGGATGTAGAGGAATTAATATACCTGACCATGAGAAACAAATGTCCCAGACCCAAATCACTGTAAGAGAACCCATAGAATATAACAAGGGAAAACTGATTGGTAAGTCCGTCTGTGCATCTGATCAATGCTGGTACAACTTTATGTTGGGCAAACCAGTTTCCGTAGTATGTCTTAGGGTTACTTTGAAAGGACACAAGGCACTATCAAAGAAATTTGTAATAGACACCACAACAATATTTACTTCAACAACACAGACTTCTGCCTTCCTCACATACACCCTCAGAATGTACAGAAAAAGTCATAATCTTTCCCTTGTAGGACCTTATATAATTAGACAATCTAACAAGCAGAAGTTACTCCTGGACCCCACATATTCACTAAAAAAAAAAGTCCAGGTAAAAATCCAAACAAACATATCCTCTATAAAAGGGGATTGTCAGCCCTTCATTCTCCAAAGTCTTAAAGTATGGAGCGCTTGGTTAAGAACTAGATCCCACCATGAAAGAACATGAAAAGATCTAACAGGATGGTTTGGATCAGGACTAGGTGTATTAAATTCAATAGATCAGGAAATATTAATTAATAAACTCAGCACTGTAACCTCTGATTTGGGAAAACTGGAGGTATCACTAAGATCATCATTAATGATTACAACTGAAACACAATCTCTTACTACAGACTTGATCTTGTTAACTGAACACATATCTGAAGATTTTCAGGTTGTGACTAATGTTTTTGGAAGTTTACAAGAAAATGTCTCAATAGCAATACAGTGTATCCAAACCCAGCAAAGAGAAAGAACATCAGGAATTTTACCTCAAGAAATAAGAGATCATATCCAGAAGAGACACCACAACCAAATTTGAGAAAGAACATCAGGCATGGTGGCAATTAGTAAACTTCACATATAACTCAAAGCAGAAGTAAATAGAGGCATATGTTCTTACCATCCATGAGGCAACAGAACGGATCATATTTCCTGTCTTAGCATTAGGAACAATACACCAGGATATAGTAATTAGACCCATGGGACATAATGTCTGGGCAAGCTATGACAGGGACATAGGGAGATGGCAAACTATCAGCACAGAAGCCTGTATACCCAGAGAACAACGAGGATATATATGTGAAAATGCTGTAGCAAAGAAGGAGGATTTATGTTTAGATACGGAAGATAGTACACATACTTTTAAAATGTTCCCAAATACACAGGCACAGTCCCAAATGTATTATGTGGGTAAGGGATGTGCCTGCATTAGGACACCTTGCACAAGTATAACAAGTGATAATTGTAAAGAAGTGCATGCATCAGGACACCTTGCTCAAGTATAACTATTGATGATCGTGAAGAATGAACTAATGATACTAACTTCTGTGTTTGCAATTTTACTAAGATAATAGGATGTGACTTCAGTTACACTGTTCCTGTGACCACCAGGCAATTGATCTTGGATAAATATATTTTATATCATGAAGTGCCTAAACTACAAATAGGCATGAACATTAATATCCTCCAGAAAATGCTCTATCATCCTGATGTGGAACAAATGATGGAAAAGGCTACTTCACGTCACGTGCTGTGGCAAGTAAAACACGACACTGCAGAGATTAAAAACATGATTACCAAAGTGGCAAAGACTGGAGAACATCATTGGTGGAACATATTTCTGGGAACAACCAACATACAATCACTCATTGCAGCCCAGTTGTTTAACTTCCTGGTTCACCCAGTCTTGGTTTTGATGCTGGCAGCTTTCCTCCTTACAATCATCAATCTATGGATGTGGTGGAGAATTAAGACTATAGTACAACAAGTACAGGTGCTCTGGACTGTACAAAGAGTGATGCAAAAGAATTTGCATTAGTTAAAAGAAAAGGGAGGAATTGAAATAAAGACAAAATAAAATAAAAATTCAGCTATGTTATTGTGACTTTGCAAAATTGTAACTGCTTGAAAGAAGGTTGCTGCCCAAATGGTGGCCAATTAAGATAAAGCTAGCTTACGTAAACAAAAGGGACTGTCAGGGAAAGCAGGAAAGACTTTTAGCACATAGCATTGCAAGGGAGACAGAAGAAGGGGAGGGGGGAACCTAAGCTGTTTGAAATGATAAAACTTTATGTAACTACTCTATAATAATAAGAATAGGAGTTAGGCAACCAAATGTCTATTTAGATAAGGTAGACTTCGTAAAGAGTGTATATGATAGATAATTTTTGAAACTCACTGTATAAAAAGCTGTTGTGTTTCTTTTCTCAGCGGACATGCACGGGGGAGCGAAATCCCCCTGCATCTCCCCTGACCATAATAAAAGTGTGCTTTTAAGGATTTCTTTGAATCACTAGTAGCTTCCTAAAGTACAACTATCACGTAATATATACTACTGCCCAAAGTTATATAGAAGATAGTTTACATGCCCTTCAATAATTGGCCACTCATACATACTTCATAATATTTTTGTTTGGTTTGCTCTCAATAAACACTCTTCTTTATAATTGTATATCCTGCAATGTCAGAAGGAAATTAGTTTCATCCAAACAAATTATAAAGCCCGTGTTATAGGTTTGAAAAGAGATGTTGGAATTTTTTCCCAATATCAATTACTGGGCAGTGTGCACCTACAGTGAAAGGTCCTCTTTCCCCCCCATCCCTTTTTCCGGGGTGGGGGGAGGTGGGAAGGGGGAAGGAGCGGGGTCGAACGCACAGGGGCACGGGAGTGGGGGAGGCTTGTCGGGGTTGACAGAGAACCTGTCAGCAGCCTGGCAATTAGTGATGAGGAATTTAAACAACTTTTAGGAAATATTTACTGTAATGCCGGATGGAACAAATGTAATGCAGCCCAGACCAAAGGTCACCAATCAAAATGTGTATAGTGTCACCAATAGCATGTCACAGCATGTACAGTGTTTTCAGTGTCACCAATAAGAGTGTGTGCAGTGTTTTATGCTTGAGACTTTTGACCAATTGTGTTATGGCACGATAGTGTACAAAGAGTATAAAAGAAACACTTGAGAGCAATAAACAGCTTCCTGATCACCTTACACCTGGACTATGTCTGACTCTGATATCTGTGTCGCCTTGGTCATTCCGACATTATCAGCGACAGAGGCTTCTCTATAAAACCGGTCAGCGCCACGCCTCGGAGCCTTTTGTTTGTGGGTTTTCCTGCCCGTCGCCCGACGCGACGGAGCGGCCATCCCCTCCTTTTCCCCGAGAAGTTTTTCTCCCCGCCTGGCACCGCCATCAGGGAGCAACCAGGAGAGCCCCAGCTGACCATCTGTGAGCGAGGTTTTGCCCCAGGTCGAGGTGCTGCATTGTCAGAGCATCTTCCTGCAGCGACTGCCTGACCGAGGACCGCACCATAGCCCTGGGACCGGCGGGAAAAAACCCTTCATTGTAGGCAGCAGATCCACCATTGCTCACATGGTTGTGAGCAGTTGTTGAGCCTCCGGGAACAGCCCACCCTCAGCTCCCTGATAGTCAAGGGGGTCCCCATTGGAGGAAGTAGGACTTTGTTTTTGAAAGTTTTAGTTGCAGATCCGTTGCTTATTCGGGTTTGTTATTTATATATCATGGCTAGGCTTCACGAACGAAGATTTGGGAAGGCTCTATCCACATTTGTTACAGGCACGCTGGTGGCTTATGAGGCCAATACGAGACAGGTATTTATATATATATATGTGTTAAACACCTGTTATTTCCTTTTCCACACCTTTCACCTGAAGCCTTTTAATTCCATAAGTTGGCAGAACGGGTTTGTTTCCTTTTTCTTTGTTTTTTCCTAACCCACCCTCCTTAGCAAACATTTCTGTCTTGCTAAACTAAGACAGCCTGTGTTAAAGGAGAAGCCACTGCCTGAGCATTCTCACACAGTTCAAGGAGTCACACACACACCACTCAAGATTATAACTGCTGGGACCAGAGTCCCTTCACAGTGGGCAGCTCCAGTGAGCCAACAGGGGCCCCTTTTGACTCCTTGCTCACACTCTCACACGCACACACACACGTGCACTCTCAGGCATGCTTCCTCCTTCAGGCTCAACCCTAGGCTTCCCGTAGCTGAAATAGAAAATGAAATAAAATTTAGCTATGTTAATTTAGCTATGTAAGTGTGACTTTGCAAAATGTAAAACTGCTTAAAAGTTCCTGCCCAAACTGTGGGCAATTAAAATAAAATAGCTTAGGGAATAGGGAAGGCTTTTTAGCACATAGAGAGGGGTGGGGAACCTGAAACTGTTTGAAATGATAAAACTTTATGTAACTACTCTATAATGGTAGGAATAGGAGGTAAAACTAAGTGTCTATTTAGATAAGGCAGACTGCAAAAAGAGTGTGTGTATAGATAATTTTAAACTTGCTACTTTCAAACTGTATAAAAAGCTATGGTATTCCTTTCCTCAGTGGAGTGCACTGGGGAAAACACCTGCCCCTTTGCATTCCCCGGTCGTAATAAAAGTGCTTTTCAGATTGTTCAAAGGTTTCTTTGAATCATAGCAGAGTATCAGATGTCGGATTTATAAAAAATAATTTAATAGAGTGGTACAGCAGCAGGTCAGCTTGAGCTGGGTGCCTCGGGAGGGGGACCCAGAACAAAGAAATCCCCAGGGCAATTATACCCTTATGACTTGTACCTGCCCCTCATGTGCTCTTCACGTACCTCTTGGTCCAATACTAATTTTTGGTCTGGGATCTTCTAACACCTTATTGGGTTCTTTGTCTGTGTCCATGCAGACAGGACATTAACTGTTCAAATCTTAGGGACTTGCAACTTCTGCTGACTGTTGCAGTCTCCTGATCTTCTGGTGCACCTGCCCACTGGTAGAGTATAGGAAACTAAAAAAGCCCTAGACTAAGGACAAACATTACTTAGCAATAAATAAAACATCAGTGTGTTATCAATATTCTTCTCATACTAAAGGCAAAACACAGCACTGTACCAATTATTAGAAAAATTACTAAGAAAATCAACTCTATTTCAGCTGATGCCAATGCATTTTTAGCTTTTTGTAGATTTTAGAAGTAGTTATATTATATCCCTTACCCTTTAGCACAGTAGTTTACACATTTACCCAACCCTGTTTCCCCATTCCATATCAATCCCTCTAAATTCCGTTAGCATGTTTAGACTTCCATCAAGGTAGGCCTTCATTCTGTTTAAGAACATTTGCACCCTGGCTTGAACAAGATACCACTCAGGCACAGCGACCTTCAAGCCCAGAACTTTGGAGGAACTCCAAGGACTAGATGTGCTGCGAGGAAGAGGAAGATGGGGAAGAGGGGGTCCCAGAGCCCCCTGTCTCAATTTCCAGAGGGGTGTGCCAAGAGGAGGATCTGGGGGGGTGGATAGATCTGGGATTGGCTGGGATAATACCTTAAATTGTGGAACCCCGTGGACACGGGAGGCATGTCATATGTATTCCTGTGGGCTTCAGGCCTGAAATTAAAGGACCTACTCTCTTTATCTTATCTCTTACACTAATTTGGCCCGGAGTCTCTTTTTTTGTGGTCTCTTAAGGCAACACAGCCAAAAACATCTCCAGGTGTAAGTTCACAGTTTGCGGCTGAAGGCTTCAGCAAATCCAGCTACTCATACTAAACAAGTAAAGCTAAGCAAACAACATGCTAAATCACACAGTATTATAACTCTATGTAACTCATTCTACTTAAAACCTACTCATTTAAGCTAAACAGCTTATATCTCTCAACAGCCTGAAATACTTAATAAAAACCATTGCACCCTAACCTTAATTGTACATTGTCATTTTAGGTGTTATTGAACTGAATAATGATAAAGAATGCCTAGCTTTTATGATGCTGTCATAGGTTGAGATTGGTCCCCCCTGAGAAGCTGGGGGGCTCAGAGGTGATTGGGTGCCAGGACAGTGTTCCCTGGAGAGCCAATCACCACTCATGTTGTTCACTTCTGCTCAAAAATCATATATCACAGCACCGGAAATGGTTGGCAGTGCAATCTTGGTTGTTTTGCTGTTGGTGTCTGCTGTGTGTAGGTGGACAAGGCCAGGGGGTGGCTGGGCTCCCTCTCTTCCCCTCTGGGGGGGAGAGGGGAGCCCTGCGACCCCACAACTCAGCCTTTAGCTAGAGTCAGCATTTGGAGTGTGTGCTGTGAAGGAAGAGATTCATAGCACCTGAGGTAAGAGAAGAGAGGCAGGTTTTGCAGTCAGGCCCTCTTCCCCCTCCTTTTCTGCAGTGAAGCTGTAGAGGGGGGCTTTTCTTTCCCTCCACTGTAAATGGAGGAGAGGCTCAGCCCTGAAGCTGAGCCAAGTGGACGGGCAGTGGAGGTAGGCCCGGCGCTTGGGAGAAGAGTCCCAGGTGAAATTGGAGACGAGCCAAGAGCTCGGGAGCTGCCTGCCGAAGCTGACCGGAGGCAGCTGAGAACTGATGTGGAGGAATGAAGATTCCAGGATGTGGACACTTGATAAGCTACACTGCAGCAGCCTACGAACCGAGGTAAGACACCGAGAGGGAGAAATCAGCAGCAAAAGAGCAAGGACTCAAAGCTATCTTCTTGGACTTCATGAGGAGAGACTGCAACAAAACAACTGCTGGAACTTGGTGAGAGGGGGAGTGTTCAGGAGCCCAGAACACTCCCACAGCAAAAGACTGTTACATGTCAGCCTTGAAGGCTGCTCCTGGACTAAAGTTAAAGGAGGGGCTTGAAAGGACTGACTGATAGTAATGTAATATATATATAGTTGCTTTTAGTTTGTATAGTATTTATTTGTGTAAATAAATGTATATATTTCCCCCTTCCCCTACAGAAGCCTCTGGTCTGAAAGTTTCTCTCTGGTGTTAGGATAAATTGTGGGAAGGGGTGGGGAGAAGCCTAAAAATTGGATTTTAGATTTCTAATGTGGCTCAAACTGTCACAGATGCAAACCAGCTTTTTCTCAGAAGCTGCGGATATGACAGACTCTTACTTCAGAAGCACTAAGTTTTTCATAGCAGCTTGCTGCTAAAAGTCACTTTATTACAAACACATTTCCTCCTAATCAGAGTCCAACAGACTGCTTCTTTTCCTTGCTTACAACTGTATCACCTTCTTATGCCAGTTCTAGCAACTGTTTAAATGAAAAAAATATTTGGCAGAACATTTGTCTTTTAATGCCCTATGTGCTGAAAGAAAACAGTTTGAACAACCTACCTCCTCACACCACTAGCCACTCATTCACAAGCTGTAATTTTTCAAAAAAAATCAGAAACTATACTTACATTATTGCAAAAAATAACATAATGTACGTTCTTTAAGTTTTTGTGACTACATAATAAAAAGTTAAGCTGCACTGCTGCATATAAGTTAATTGTTCAAAGTACACAGCTAACTACAGAGATCCTTCCAGAGCACCTACTACCTTACAGCTCCAATGTCACAGAATTGTTATTTTCATCTAAATCTATGTTTTTATATTTATATGGAACTGAAGACTATAATGGCTCATACTTACATAAACAATTATTTCCATCACCAGTGGATTACATTATACATTTACCCAATACAACTGAGCATAGATAGAATAAATCAGAGATGTGAGAAAGGTAATGAAAAATGCTAAAAAAACCCAAAAAACTGAGGCTAATAAGATTATGTAAAACAGCTGACTATTTTTAAAAATGTAAACACATAGGCAAGCTCATCAACAACTCTGAATCAAACACTTGATAGACTATGTGTCTAAGGATGGTGGATTGGGAAAGGACAGAAGCAGCACACAATCTGGGTACGGAAGAATTGATTGTAACTTACAAGTCCACTTCATAGAATCTTCTCGAATCACCTTCCTTTCCGTTAAAAGCCAACACATGTAATTCAGTGAACTCACCAATGGCATTCTGGTACAAATAACACATACAGATATCATAGAATCATAGAATGGTTTGGGTTGGAAGAGACCTTAAAGATCATCTCATTCTAAGCCCCCTGCCAGGGGCAGGGACATCTTCCACTAGACCAGGTTGCTTCAAGCCCCATTCAACCTGGCCTTGAACACTTCCAGGGATGGGGTAGCCACAACTTCTCTGGGAAACCTTTTAGTGCCTCACCACCCTCACAGTCAAGAAGTTCTTCCTAATATCTAATCTAAACCTCTCCTCTTTCAGACTAAAACCATCACCCTATGTCCAACAGTAAAATGTCTAAATAAAAACTAAACAATCTAAATAATTAGACCTCTATCAGAAAAGACTAATCTGCATCCAGACAAATGTAGAAGTACAAATGCTTTCTGGACCTCTTGAGTGATGTCTTTTGGACTTGTTCATCTCCTCCCCAAGATACCATACATTCTTCTTTATTTTCTTATAAGTGTCACACATACCTATACACAACAGAAGCGTGATCAGCACTCACTCAACTAAACTCAAGACAGTTGACTCAGTTCTTTGTGAATGCGTGTGCACAATGCTCTAGAGCAGATTTTTCATAACACTAAGCCATCCCCACAGGGATAGTGTGTAATTTATATAGTGCTCCTTTGAAAATTCTGCCCTAAAGCTGACTCACGGGATACAATTCTACCTAAGGCATATGTCTGGGAGTGGAGTTGGTTCTTTATCAGATGACTCATAAATCAGGCCTGGTAGCAATCCTAAAGAATAGGACCCTTCAGGACAACATAGTAAAAGAATTGCAGAGTGAAACAAAAGAAAAGATTCAACTAATGCTATGTTTCAACTGGTTTTGCATAAATAAATGAAGGTTAAAAATAGGCTGCTCCTACTGAGTGCTAAACAGGTTGCATATACAAATTATCCAAGAATTAATAAAAATTACAAATATATGTGTTAAAACTTTGCAAAGCATAATTTGCAACCTTGAAAAGTAACATTTTTCATCGTAAATAAGAAGCAAGACTACATTTAAACACAGTTTTTTGCATTGCAATGCTTAATGCATGTATTCTGCCTCTTTCAAATGAAAGGTAACTACCAGCTATGGATTAGTTTACAAGTCTGCACACAGGCTTCCAGGAACATTCACCAGATGCACTGGAATCCTATAATGAAAAATAAAAAAATCACAGTACTAGTAAAAAGAAATTCATTAGCAAACAGATAAAAGCACACAGGTTTGGCTGCACTTAGTCTTCTAAAAATATCATTTCTTTTTCATAGTGAAACCATTTTTCTCAAGTGTGCAGCAATTTAAGGACTACAAGGCTCTCTAAAAATTAGAGGGGGTGCATCTTCATTACTATCTGTTCCTAAAAATTTAAGAGACTCACTCATAGATTTTTCATTATTCTATCAACAAAACCAGTGGCAGAAATCAATACTAGGAGAGTCATACTTCATTGCTTTTTCTCTCAGCTATATATTAGGTTGCAGATCACCACAGAGATGATCATCTGTATTGGGTCTGGCTGAGCTGGAGTTCATTTCCCCACAGTAGCCTTCACAGTGCTGTGCTTTGCATTGGCAGCTAGAAGGGTGTTGATAACACACCACTGTTTTGGCTACTGCTGAGCACAGCACCAACACTGTAACATTCCTTCCTCAGTTGAGGGCAAGATCCTGGGAGGGGACCCAAGTAGGCCAGCTGACCCAAACTGACCAAAGGGATATTCCATACCATATGACAGTTCAGATATAAAAGCTAAGGCTCAGAGCAGGAGGGTGGGCATTCATTGTCTAATGGCTGCCTGCTGAGAAACTGTCACGCGTAGGGAAGCCCGGTTTCTTGGGAGTGGCCGACCATCCCTGCTCATGGGAAGTAGAGAATAAAACCTGCTATCTTTTGCTTCTGCACCCACAAGCTTCGCTTTGCTTTTTGCTTTAAATAAACTGTCTTAACCCACGAGTTGTTGTCTTTTTTCCCACCTTACTCTCTCCCCTGTCCCTCTGGGAAGGGGAGTGACAGAGTGGCTGGGTGGGCACCTGGCATCCAGCCAAGGTCAACCCACCACATCATCATAAGAATTGTGAGAAAAATCTCATTTATTAAATTTAGAAAAACGGTAAAAGTTTGCAAAACAAAAGGAATAAAACGAAAAGGAAAAATTAATTACAACACATGTTGGATGTCCTAGGCATGCAGGATTCCCAGGAACACGCCTTCCAATTCAAAAGTCCCGCTTTTTAAACATTCTTAAGGTTCAACCCTGTTTACATCATAGAAGAGGCATTCCCCTCTCCCTGATTGGCTGTGTCATGCTGGGAGGTGGAGTGTGCAGCAGCACTGGCGGCTCCCAGGACCAGCCATGTGGTATAAGGGGTTTCCTTACCAATATTCATTTTACAGTTCCCTATTCCCATTCGCATGTTTCCCTGACACCGGTTCCAGGTTGAATCCGGCATCTTACAACTCCGCGATACGCCTTATAGGTTAGTAAAGAAAAACTCCTACGTTAGTGATTTATTTAACTCATTTGCTTGTAATAAAACCGATTCTTTATATCCCACAGGATTTACCATGTTTTTCAAAGATTTTAACAAATTTTCCCACTTTACCTATCCATTTCTGTTACTCAAAGGAAATGTATTCTGTGCTTCCTCTGCTGGTTCATGCTGTTGTATATAAACAGTTTTCTTCTTCTCGAGAAATGTTGGTCTATTGTTCTACTGTGGTCAATAAAGTAATGCTCACAGAAAAGCCACATTTTAAATTGCTTGATCTTAACAGTAAGAAATTAATCATAATTCTCAGATTAAGAACATTTACCTGAAATATCCTGAAAGTAATCAAACATTGCATCATTTGCTAATAGTTCCAGTTAGCAGATCAGGACAACTGCTACTTAACTTCAGAGTAGTAAAGTTATCTCACTACTGCAATATTCATTTGAGAAGATCTTGTGCCACCTCCCCACCAAAAAAACAAAGCCAGTCCAGCTCATCCCAAAGTTGACTGACACTGTAAAGACAGAGAACTGCCTACCTGCTGGGGCAGTGAGCACCCATCAACTCCTTTTGTAATTCAACCTCCCAGAGGAAAGCTGTGCACCTTGGCTAGTTAACTGAATGAGATCAGTCAGGGTCCACAAGGACAGCAAGGTCAGTATCTTGCTCAACAGACAGGAGAGGATTGGAGATTCACATGATCTTACAACACCACTCCAGAATTGCACAACCCTTGACATCAGAAGGAGAGATACTCTCAGCAGATAAGAGAGCTGTTTTGTCAAGTTCTGTGTAATGTTCCTTTCCAGTAACAGTGCTGCCTACTTAACTGACACTACAACTGCCCGGACTGTCTTGTGGGCACTTCTGCAAGCTCACACAGGGACTCGTCAGCATCTCCCAATCTCTTACAGCTATCTAAGAGCTCAAGGCACCAAACTAGAAGTGGTATGGACTTATGACAGCCATTTAATGAAGATGAGTTACGAGATATTAAGTGACTACAGTTAGTAATTATTTTATGATCAGACATTTTTACACATTTGCCACAGGAAATAAACCAAACCAACTCTCAGGTATTTTAAAGCTTCAAATACTTTAATTCAACACCAATGAATGTCTTGGCTTTAAGCCAGTATCTTCCTGGAATAGAGCAGTAACATACCCATTTTATGATGTCATGGTTAAGGCCAGCTGGCAACTAAGCACCGCTCGCTCACCACCCCACCCCCACCCTCCACTCCCCCCCTTCCTGGTAGAATGGGGGTGAGAAACAAAGGTAAAACTTGTAGCCTGAGATAAGAAAAATTTAATAATTGAAACAAAGCAAAACATAAAAATAATAATAATAGTAAATAAGAAAGAGAAAACAAAAGAAAAACAAGTGATGCACAATACCATTGCTCACCACCCACTGACCGATGCCAAATCCCATCCCCAAACTGCGAGCAGCCCCCCCTTCCAGGTAACTGCCCCAGTTTATATACTGGGCATGACATTCTATGGTCTGGAATATCCCTTTGGCCAGTTGGGTCACCTGTCTCAGCTATTGTCCCTCTCAGGTTTTTTTTGTGCACCTCCTCACTTGGTAAGAGCATGGGACACTGAAAAGTCTTTGACTTGGGAAAGCACTACTTAGGAACAAGTAAAACATCAGTGTGTTATCAACATTATCTCATACTGAATCCAAAATACAGCACTGTACCAGTCACTGAGAAGAAATGAACTCTATCCCTGCTGAAACCAGGACATATGGTCTGGTCAACTGAGAGATCCGGTGACATGCCCAAATTCTACAGAAAGGCTGGAAAGGAGTTGTAAGACAACCAAACCCTCAAGTCATTTTCTCATCCACAAGCCACCAATATTATTCATTTGTTTCTTTAATTATTAAGCTCATAGTATAAAATCTAAATATTGCAACACGGATTTGCAGTAGGCATACTACTGAAAAATAAATGGTATCAATACACTAAAGGCAAAGTCATGTTGGATTCAAATTATGAAAATTTGACAGTAAGATACCAACTGCTGTTGGGTTGCTCTTGACACCAAATCCTTGATCTTTTTTGACCAGTAATAAGAGGTGCCAATTGATTTCAGCATCCACCAGATTGTTAACAATCAATACCACAATCTTTACATGTCCAAAGTGTTCCTAGAGAAGAAAGCACTTGTGACAGTGGTCTCGGGACTCAGTAAGCAACAGGTATAGCTTCACTGGAAGCAACACACTACCTTCTCACCAAGAAAGCGCACCCGTGCCACTGAACCATACTCAAGAGCACAGCTAGCTCAAGATAGCTAACCTTTGAGTCTATATCTTTACAAATCCTAACACTCTCCTCCTTAGTCGAGTTTTCCTAAGAAACTAACGCAACGATGTTGTGGTTTAACCCCAACCAGCAACAAAGTACCACGCAGCCACTCGCTCGCTCCCCCACCAGTGGGATCAGGGAGAGAATCAGAAGGGTAAAAGCCAGAAAACTCATGGGTTGAGATAAAGAATGTTTAATCAGGAAAGTAAAACATGTGCACACAAGCAAAGCAAAACAAGGAGTTAATTCACTGCTTCCCATTGGCAGGCAGGTGTTTAGCCATCTCCAGAAAAGCAGGGTCCCATCACATGCAACAGTTACTTGGGAAGACAAACACCATCACTCCAAACATCCACCCCAATTTATATACTGAGCATGATGTCATATGGTATGGAATATCCCTTTTGTCAGTTTGGGTCACCTGTCCCGGCTGTGTCTCCTCCCGACTTCCTTGCCAGCATGGCAGTACGAAAAGCAGAAAAGGCCTTGGTTCTGTGTAAGCCCTGCTCAGCAGTAACAAAAACATCTCTGCATTATCAACCCTATGCTGCGTTCAGCACAAATCCAAAACACAGTCCCATACCGGTCACTGTGAAGAAAATTAACTCTACCCCAGCCAAAACCAGCACAAACAAAAAAGATAAAATTCTCATAGGATGCTGCAGCTGTAGACAAATGTCTGTGAGTACTGGAAGAATAAGATG
>NW_020885012.1:910336-911015 GCF_003945725.1 Corapipo altera | reverse complement strand
TGCTGCAGCTGTAGACAAATGTCTGTGAGTACTGGAAGAATAAGATGGACTGTGGCACAGTCTGTCATGGAAGGAGAACAAAGCCTGGTAAAGAAAAAGGACAATGCAGGAGAGGGTTAATTTAGAATAAGCTTTTGACAAACAAAAGGCAAAAAAATAGTATGAAGCAAATACAAGTTGATTCTACAAATGAACAAAAGCTATTTTGGGTATTTCAAAAAAACAGAACTGACTGGGACAAAAAGTCAGTTGCATGTGCATTATGAATAATGTCTTCATTCGCGAAGCCTAGCCATGATGATGAATAATGTCTCTAACATGGGTTTTACTATCAGATACTTTCTACAGTATTTACTCCCAGTGGCAGAGGTGAAGAAATTCAACCTCTACTTCAAGAGGGTAACAGACAGACCAGGAAACAGGCATTTCTTTCCCTCGACATACAGAAGACTTTGCATATGTTTGATTACAGAAATTAAATCACAGTTTGTAAGAGGATACCAAATTACCACTTATAAAAAGAGCAACGAAAATTAAAAGGTAGTTTTCAGCAGTACCATGCAAGTACTGACAGGGGGAAAAAAGCCCCAAAGCACAAAAAAACAAACAAACAACAAAAACCCCGCAAACAAAAAACTCCTTATGTTATAGTTTTATACTTTTTTATTTTTTCCTGGTG
>NW_020885012.1:849568-910236 GCF_003945725.1 Corapipo altera | reverse complement strand
ATCCCCCCTGTAGCCACAGTTGGGGGAAAGAGAGAGCTCAGGTTTTTTTGTGCTTTGGGGCTTTTTTCCCCCTGTCAGTACTTGCATGGTACTGCTGAAAACTACCTTTTAATTTTCGTTGCTCTTTGTAAGAGGATACCAAATTACCACTTATAAAAAGAGCAACGAAAATTAAAAGGTAGTTTTCAGCAGTACCATGCAAGTACTGACAGGGGGAAAAAAGCCCCAAAGCACAAAAAAACAAACAAACAACAAAAACCCCGCAAACAAAAAACTCCTTATGTTATAGTTTTATACTTTTTTATTTTTTCCTGGTGAATTTTCCCATACCAACGGCCTCTTGCTAGTAAGCTAAGACTCCATTGTTAGGCGAGCCTGGGACTTGGGACTTAGCAACTGGACTGCTTCATCGAAATGCTAAATAACCTTGGTACACCAGCTAAATTGCATAAGGGAAACTCCATCCCCCCTGTAGCCACAGTTGGGGGAAAGAGAGAGCTCAGGTTTTTTTCCTCTGGGGGTGGGACTTTACTTTTGCCCAGACTCAGGGAGTGGTGTGGAGGTGAGGGGTTCCGGGTTCATTTTTTTCAACCAAGTCACTGGATTCTTTTGGCCCCTAGGGAGGTCCCGGTTCGCCTCCGTTCCCTCATGCCCTGCTCTGCCTGCTGCCTGGACTTGCCTCCGATTTCATCGGAGAAGTCGGTGGCATCTGCGGAGGAACTTTTGAGGGGAAAGGTTGTTCTTCCCCTCCTCCTCCTCCTTCTCCGTGCAGGTGGCAGTTCGCACCCATTGACGAAGAAGGGGAGTTCCAGCCAGAGCCAGTCTTTGACAGTGCGAGTCCACAGGAGGAACCACCCTTTCCCCTTCTCCCTTCCCCCTTCAGGGGTGGCCCGCGTTCAGCTGCCTCCCACACTCCGGGCCCCACAGACGCGACGGTCACCAGAGCCCAACAGCGCCACCTGCTGACCACCATTGCGCAATTGCAGCCTTTGCTCCTCTGGAAGCCCAGCAGCGCCACCTGGTGACCGCCAGTCAGGCACTGCAGCCCCTGTCTCCCGAGGCATGCCAGCGCCCCCTGCTGGGTGTGGTTATAACTGCACTGAAAGGCAAAAAAGTACTTAATTGTTTTTGGTGAAAGTTTGGTTACGGAATTGTTGCTTGTTTTGTTGTGTTACATATATATATGTTCATGTTCATGGCTAGGTTTCACAAACGAAGATTTGGGAAGGGCTCTACCCACATTTGCTACAGACGCACTGGTGGCTAAAGAGGTCAATGTGAGATAGACAAGATCGGTTGCAAAAGGCACAGCAGAAAGACTCCTTGGATGGTATCGGCAGGATACGATTCTTTCTGCATTGTCTTTTCTCCTCAAGAGTGATCCTGCGTGCGTTCTCAAAGGAAGCAGGAGCGTTATGGATTGTGTGTCTCCAGACCTCCCGATTGGTGGTCAGGGTAGACCAACGATGAAGATCAGTGTGGTCAAGGTTGAGATGTTGCTTCAGGGAGTCCTCGTATCTCCTCTTCGGGGCTCGTCTCTTGCGGCAGCTGGTGGTAAGCTCACCATAGAGCACAATCTTGGGGAGGCGGTACTCCTTCATCCTGGTGACGTGCCCTGCCCAAAGCAGCTTTGTTCTCAGCAACATGGCCTCAATACTCGTAACTGCTGCCTGTTCTGGAACAGATGTGTTAGTTACATAATCTGACCAGTGGATGTTTAGGATTGTACGGAGACAGCGTTGATGGAAGCGTTCTAGGAGTCGCAGGTGGTGGTGGTAAATGACCCATGATTCGGATCCATATAGAAGAGTAGACAACACAGTGGCTCTGTAAACACTGATCTTTGTACTTTTCTTCAAGTGTTTATTTCACCAAAGTCTTTTATGGAGTCTTCCGAAAGCTCTATATGTCTTTGCTAACCTGTTGTCTATCACTCCGTCAATCTTACCAACCGAGGAGATGAGGCTACCTAGGTAATTAAACTGTTGGACTGATTTGAGCTCTGATTCGCCAATGGTGATATGGGGATGATGGAAGACTTCCTGAGATGCAGGTGGATAGCAAACTTCTGTCTTCTTCAAGTTGACTTCCAGCCCAAAGAGCTCAGCAGTCTCAGCAAAGCAGGATGTTAAATGCTGCAAGAGCTACTTCTGTGTGAGCGACAACGGCGGCGGCATCAGCATAAAGCAGTTCCCAGACAAGATGGTTTAAGGTCTTAGTATGGGCCTTCAGTCGCCTTAAGTTGAATAGACTTCCGTCGGTACAATATCGAATGCAGATACCATCCTGACCATCGAGGTCTGCCGTGGCCCTTTGGAGCATCATGCTGAAAAAGATTGTGAATAGGGTTGGTGCAAGAACGCAACCTTGTTTCACACCATTGGATATTAGAAAGGGCTCAGAAAGTGCATCGCCATATCTGACTTGGTCGTGCTGATCCTCATGAAGTAAGATGATCATTTTAAGGAACTTGGGGAGACAACCTTGTGGTGGTTTGGGCTAGGCCTTCCTTGGTGACTACTTTGTAAACAAGGAAGGGTCCACATTTACCCAGTATTCCCTATGATTTTTACGTAAGCCCGACTATAAGAAGAAAGGAGGGAAGGCCTTCACTCTCTTTCCTTCCGGCGGCTTGGAGGTGCAGGTTCCCTGCTGTTGAGTCTGCTGTGTTGGGGAGCGAGGTCTGGTAAGGCCTTGTCGACCTTGGGAGGCGGAGGTTGCCGGCAATCGACCCGGAGCGACTCTCGGTTGTCCCAAGGAGAGTGGTGGGATATTTCTTTGTTAACTCTTTAGTTACTAGATCTTGGGTTACTAATTGGAATATATATATATTTTATTTTGGTTTTGTTCCTTTTCCCTTCCCCCTTCCCTTTCCCCTGTGAAATTGTATATATATTTCAATTCTATGTAACTGTAATATAAGTGTAAATATATTTTTATATATTGCTTTAGCTCTCTCTCATTTTGGGGTTTCTTGGTTATTTTTCTCCCTCTTCTCCCTGAGGTTTGGGGAGGGGGGGGGGAAGCTCTTGTGGTAAGGTTTGGAGACTTGGGAGGGAGCCAGCTTCAAACCATATCAACCTAAACGTTCCAAAATCTGCCACAGACCTTTTCTGCTCACAGTATTGAAAGCCTTTATAAGATCCGCAAAGGTTACATAGAGACCTTTGTTCTGTTCCCTACACTTCTCTTGCAGTTGTCTGAGAACAAATACCATGTCTGTGGTACTCCTGTTGGCTCTGAAACCACATTGACTTTCAGGAAGAAGTTCTGCTATAGCCGGTATTTGTTCAAAAGTAATCTTGCCAGGATCTTGCCAGCAATGGAGAGCAGAGTAATACGCCGGTAGTTAAAGCAGTCTGATTTAACTCCTTTCTTCTTATACAAGGTGATGATGACTGCATCATGAAGGTCTGATGGTAGTTCGTCTAGTTCCCACAAACTCGTGGAATTTAGCATGGAGTGCTTGGTGCTTGGTCCTCGTGCTTCCAGACTTCAAGTGGAATTCCATCAACCCCAGTTGCCTTGCCAATTTTCACCTGCTGTATGGCCTTAAGAGTTTCTTCCATAGTAGGGGCAGTATGCAATTCATCCTTCACCAGCTGTTGTGTAATGTGCTGAATTGTTGAGTCTTGAACTACACGATTGGTACTGAAAAGAGTCTGAAAGTGTTCAGACCATCAATTCAGAATGGAGGTTTTATCTGTGAGAAGCATTTGACCATCTGCCCTGAGAAGAGGGCTTTGGACCTGGTATGTAGGTCCGTATGCTGTTTTCAAGGCCTCATAGAATACTCTGTAATCACCCGTATCTGCGCATAATTGAATTTTTCCTGCTGGACTGATCCACCACTTGTTCTGGATGTCACGGAGTTTCTGTTGGAGTTTGTTGCATGTGAGACGAAAGGTTGCTTTTCTTACATGACAAGATGGCTGAGCAAGGTGTGTTTGGTGAGCAGTTCTCTTTTTCCTCAACAATTCCTGGATCTCTTGATTGTTTTCATCAAACCAGTCCTTGTTCTTCTTGAAGGAGAACCCTAAGGATTCTTCAGAGGACTGCATTTTATCTGATCCTTCAGTTTTGACCTGTCTGGCATGGGAGACCCTACTGACGGCATGTACCATTGCCAGCATAGCTCGCAACCGCATAGGGGTACACAGGCTTCTTTCCCATTAAAACAGGGCAAGCCTTTCACTCCCTACTTTTCTGCCACCCATCTATATTCAATCCCAGGGAAATACCCAGGAACATCCCTTTGGCCTGACCACCCTTTCAGGACGCAATAAATAAATCCAAAACAAACAGAATCTGGGCAGTAGCCACAGGTGAGTCAAAAACAAACTGTTCCGGCCCTCGCACCCACCCGCTGCTCGGGTATCTCCCATGGCCCCAGCCCAGCCAAAACCCCCCAACCCCCCAGAAGAACCTGCTATCCACCCTGACCTTATCCTCTCCCCTCTATGTTACCACAGATCTTCCCTCACACTGCTCACCTGCGACACTCCATACAGGGTTGCCCCGTCCACCCTCCCGCCGGTCTGAGGACCCCCACGGCTCGCCCGACACCCTTCCCCTCCCCTAAATTGGACCGGTAAACCTCTGTGCGCTCCGAAATTCTTCCTCTCCTCTCCCACAAAGGCGCAATCCCCGTCTGGTGGCCAGTGGGGCGCTCCTGGCGGCTGCGTGGCCCCAACATGCCCAGTGGCCAGTGCGACATGCCCAGCCTATATATATATATATATGTATATATATATATATATTAGTAAAGAGCTGTTATTTTCCACACCTTTCCGACTGAAGCCTCTTAATTTCAAAGTTATAATTACTCAGAGGGAGGAGTTTGAGCTTTCTCCTAGCTCCTTAGCAAACATTTCTGTCTCGTTAAACTGAGACACCTTACTTATCCTTAAATAAAAGCACCAATTACCCTAAAATGATTTCTTGCATTATTGTTCTTGATTTAGGAAAAAGTGGCTTAGCTGGCAGAGTTTTCTTAAGAATAAAACTAATGATTAGCAACAGGAGACATAAACAATATATACAATTTCCCCAGCAAAAGGGGAGATAAAAGAAAAAAGAGCATCAAGTCTGGAGTATTAATTCAATCCCATTCTGTTCATTCAACAGAGTCTTATTGCTGTAGCTTGATGAGTTCCATACAGACAAAGAGTGCAATCCACTATCCACTACAGGTATTAAAAAGTAGAAATCATTTTGATCTTGTAAAACAAAAAAAGGAAATCAAGTGTCTGTTATCAAACCAACTTTAAATCAAGGTGAGGTCTATAGTTAATTATTTAGGGCTTATGAAATTAACTCTGTCAAGATACTTAATGAATTTCCCTAGTTTAGTTTTATGGCATTCAACAATTTCTGGATTTTCTTTATTACAGTGAGTGGATCCAAAGCCTGTGAATTGCCTTTAAGATGACTTAATAACAGTAAGTGGAAACATGGAAAATAAAACTTCACCTTAAAGGCTTTCTAAAAACAATACTCAAAGAAATACTTTTTTTTATAACTGCTCACATCTTCTGCGTAGTGCTGGTCAAAAGGTGTTACCACCGCTGGAGGAACCACAGCAACTGACAATTCAAATTGTATTTATCAGTAATTCAGTTCACGGGCACTGCTACCCACAAGCCCATTTTTTCCCCACAATGACAACTTCATTTCCAAAAGACATCTTATTAAACATGAGGAGGTCTCAGGTTACCAGCATTTTATCCAACTTCATTAGGAGACAGCCTCTAAACTCCCCTTATGTTACATTTATTTCCAACCACAAGCACATGGAATTAGTAAACAGTTTCCTGGCCTACTCTTTACCAACCTTTTTCCCTTAAAATTTTTCTTCTGCTAGATTACTTAGAACTGTCTCTCTCACCAGAGTTGGCATTCCAAGAGAGCAAGAATTAGGAGAGTGTGCTGAAGAGTCAACAGAATTACCAGCTGATGAGAAAGTCACAGTACAAGAGAATAGCACTGTCTTAACTGTACCTGGTTATCATGTCAAGTTGTCAGGACAACTGTGGCAGGAGAACCTACCCCATAAGACCTTAAATCCGACCAGAGAATGCATACAATGCAAGCCATTATGCAAGTTCAACTGCTGGCACCAGGGTTCAGTTGGTTTAATTGTTTAATAAATCACTTAATAAAGGACTGGGTTTGTTAGGGGTCAAATAGTTATCAGTCAGCTGCTATCCTGCAAACAATACCTGTGAGCTTGGAAAACACTGTCTATCTTCAAGAAGCCTGGAACAGCATCCAGCCACAGACCACAGTGAAAATAGTGAAACAGAAATTCTCATATTGAAAGCATGGTCTTGTTGACTCTATAATAATGGAACATCTCTTTCAAAATCAGCCACATACCTGTATTTCTTCAGGCCTTACAGACAGTCAAAAGTAGCTCAGACCTACCAGGACAGGCAAGACAGTGTCTTATGCAGCTAAAAATCTTAACATGGGTATTAAAAAAATTAGTGGAAAAGAAGGCAATAAGTTGGCATACAGGGCTGCAGGATAAAGTCGATAGGAAATATTCCCTGTTAGCTCCCTGCATCCAAAATACAGAAGCATTTCACGTTGTTTAACTCCTTTGTTAGTGAAGAGCTGCAAGCACTTAGTGAAGCTGAACAGTTTTTATGAGCTACATGAGCTTCTCTGAATTCACAGAATCAGAGAATCACAGAATATGCTGAGTTGGAAGGGACCCACAAGGATCATCGAAGTCCAACTCCTGGCCTGTGCAGGACAGCCCCTAAGAGTCATACCATGTGCCCGAGAGTATCATCCAAATGCTTCTTGAACTCTGGCAGGCTTGGTGCTGTGACCACTTCCCTGGGGAGCCTGTTCCAGTGCTCGACCACCCTCTGGGTGAAGAACCTTTTCCTAATATCTAACCTAAACCTCCCCTGACACAGTTTCATACCATTCCCCTGGGTCCTGTCGCTGGTCACCACAGAGAAGAGATCAGTGCCTGCCCCTCCTCTTCCCCTCACAAGGAAGTTGTAGACTGCAATGAGGTCTCCCCTCAGTCTCTTCCCCAGGCTGAACAGACCAAGTGACCTCAGTTGCTCCTCATAAGGCTTCCCCTCAAGGCTCTTCACCATCTTCATTTCCTTCCTTTGGATGCTCTTGAAGAGCTTTATATCTTTCTTATATTGTGGTGCCCAAAACTGCACACAGTACTCAAGGTGAGGCCACACCAGTGTGGAGTAGAGCAGAACAGGACAATCACCTCCCTCAACCAGCTGTCGATGCTTTGCCTGATGTACCCCAGGACACAGTTGGCCCTCCTGACTGCCAGGGCATTGCTGACTCAGATTCAACTTGCCCTCAACCAGGACCCCAAGGCCCCTATCCATGGCACTGCTTTCCAGCATCTCATTCCTCAGTCTGCACGTACATCCAGGGTTGCCCCATCCCAGATGCAGAATCTGGCACTTCCCCTTGTTGAACTTCATATGGTTGGTGATTGCCCAGTCCTCTAATTTGTCGAGGGCTCTCTGCAGGGCCTCCCTGCCTTCGAGGAAGTCAACAACTCCTCCCAGTTTTGTGTCATCTGCAAACTTGCTTAGAATCCCTTCCAGTCCTTCATCCAAGTCATTTATGAAGATGTTGAAGAGCACTGGGCCCAAGATGGAGCCCTGCAGAACCCCACTAGTGACAGGTCGCCAGTCTGATGTTACCCCATTCACTATTACCCTTTGTGCTCAACCCGTGAGCCAATTGCTCACCCACCGCATGATGTGTTTATCCAACTGTGTGCTGGACATTTTGTCCAGAAGGATCCTGTGAGAGACAGTATGGAAAGTTTTACTGAAATCCAAAAAGATTACATCAACTGGCTTCCCTTCATCAGCTAGGTGAGTTACCTTGTCATAAAAGGAAATTAGGTTTGACAAGCAGGACTTTCCCCTTATGAAGCTAATCTGGCTGTAACCAATGACTGCATTGTCCTTTGTTTTTCAATAACTCCCAGAATCATCTTCTCCATGATTTTACCAGGCACTGTAGTGAGACTGACAGGTCTGTAGTTTCCAGGGTCCTACTCTTCGCCCTTCTTGAAAATTGGAACATTTGACAGCTTCCAGTCAGATGGGACCTCTCTGTTCAAAAATCATCAAGAGAGGGCTCACAATGACATCAGCCAGCTCTTTGAGTATTCTCTTGCATGAATCCCTTCAGGCCCCATAGACTTATGGGGATCCAGCTGCAGAAGCAGATCCCACACAACTTCAGGGTCAACTGGGATTTTATCATTCTACCTGCCACGGTCCTCCAGCTCAGGGCTCTGGGACCCCCTTAACCTGTCATCACTGTTGAAGACAGAGGCAAAGAAAGCATTAAACATCTCCACCTTGTCTATGCCCCTGTTTGGGAGGTGACCATCCTCATCCTGGAATGGGCCAACGTTATTTCTGCACTGCCTTTTGCCATTAATGCATTTTAAACCTCTCTTTTTATTGCCCCTCACATTTCTGTCCACCTTCAACTTCAGTTGAGCTTTGTCCGCACAAATTTTCTCCCTGCAGTGGTGAACAGCATCTCTGTATTCCTCCCATGTCATCCAACCTTGCTTCCACTGGGCATACACTTTCTTCCTTTGCCTTAGCTCCAGAAGGTCCCTGCTCAGCCAAACCTGCCTTCTGCTTCACCTGCTTGACTTCTGACATTTTGGAATTGCCTGCTCCTGTGCCCTTAGGAGGTGATATTTAAAAAGTGACCAGCCCTGGTGGAATCCCAGCACCTTCAAAAGTGTTTTCCCAGGGGACCTTACTCACTAATTCCCTGAGCAGCCTGAAGTCTGCTCTCCTCGTGCCCAGGGTTGAAGTTTTGATGGCACTTTTCCTCCTGTCAGAGATTTTAAACTCGATCGCTTTGTGGTCGCTGTGGCCAAGATGGCTACCAATCACAAGACCAAGTTACAATGAGATCCCATTATAACAAGATCAAGTTATATCAACTTATCTCCCTAAGGTTTAGTGTTCAAAGCCCCTCATGGTTCTCTATATTTACTCTTTGTTCATTCAATCACATCTTACCTCATTAATCCCTACCTCCTCCACAGTGTCAGCTGCCAGCGTGATCTGCCCATTTGTGAAATGCACACAAACATACTTCCTACCTCTGTTTTATCAGTAAGAACAGAGCTTAGTTTCTTTGTGTTGTGATCCCTTTCTCAACTGCCTTCTGGTTGGCATCAGGTTGCTTCCCTTTTACCCTCCCTTTGCAGTACCCAGTTTAACATATTCACTCATTTCCCAGGTTGTTTGTGCACTTTAGTTTCTACTAGGCAGGCAGACTGCATGCACTTATCGAGCGAAAGCATAGATGCCCAGGCTGTACTGCAATACACATCATACACTTGAATGTGTAAGACTACAGCTGCTTTCCTCTTCCTGATATCTCAGGAATTTCTCATTGCACCTCTTCATGATGTCAACTAACAATTAGGCTAAAGAGCAAACAGAAATAGTCAACACATTATAATTAAAAATTCAAGTGTTTAAAAATAAGTCAGAACTGCTATCCTCATACTTGGGCATAAATACCAGCTGCCCAAACTCACATACTATCTTCCATCACCCCCACTGTCCCTCCTCCTAATTCCCCAGACAGAACACTAGTGTTACTGGTATATCAGAACCACAAAAAGCAGTATTTTATTAGCCTTTAGCAGCCACATAATCACCCCCTTTGGAGCTTCTTTTGCCAACACCAGACTGCTCTAGATCCCTAGAGGTGAAAAATAATTAGAAAATGATGCTTAAAAATGATTGCTGTCAGACAGTTGAGTTCTCCACACTTCATCTCACTGCTTTGGTATCATACATGTACGGGGGGGGCGGCAAGATATGTGGGCTTCACAAACACATGACAAGCAAATTAATGACTCTCTTAGAGCTTGTCCTCTTCCAGGGTGTATCGGGTTTCTGTGGCCAGGTCTTGGGGGGGGGGGCTACAGGGTGGCTTCTGTTAGAAGCTGCTAGAAACTTCCCCCATGTCTGGTAGAGCCAATGCCAGCCTGCTCCAGGACAGACCCACTGCTGGCTGAGCCAATCAGGAGTGATAACAACGCCTCCGTGATAACATATTTAAGAAGGTAAAGAAAGTTATTGTGCAGATGAAAATTGCAGCCAGAGAAGAGCGGAATGAGAACATATGAACAACAATGTAGACACCAAGGTCAGTGGAGAAGGAGGGGGAGGAAGTACTCCAGGTGCCAGAGCTGAGGTTCCCCTGCAGCCCATGGTGCAGACCATGGTGAGGCAGGTTGTCCCCCTGCAGCCCATGGAGGATCACCAGGGTGCAGACATCCACCTGCAGCCTGTGGAGGAGTCCGCGCCGGAGCGGGTGGATGCTCGAAGGAGGCTGTGACCCTGTGGGAGGCCCATGCTGGAGCAGGGTCTTGGCAGGGACCTGCAGCCTGTGGAGAGAGGAGCCCACGCTGGAGCAGGTTTTGCTGGTAGGACTTGTGGCCCTGTGGGGGACCAACGCTGGAGCAGCTTGTTCCTGAAGGACTGCACCTCATGGAGAAGTGACCCACATGGCAGCAGTTTTGTAAAGAACTGTTGCCGTGAGATGGACTCACGCCGGAGAAGTTAGTGAAGGACTGTCTCCCATGGGAGGGTGTGGCAGGAAAAATGTAGTAAGGAATTATGGGAGTTGTAGTTTTCCGGGTTCTCACGCATGCTCAATCAATACTTGATTGTCATTGGTTGGAAGATCATGTGACTCGTTTGAACACTGTACTTAAACTGCTGCCTTGTTTATTAAAGCTAATTCTGCTCTGGCACTTAACCGTGTCAGTGTGGGGTTTGTGCCTTATTCACCACCTCAGGAGGGACCCCATGGGAGCAGGGGAAAGACGACTCTCCCCGAGCAGCAGCAGAAACGACTGACTGTAACCCCATTCCCCATCTCCCTGCACCACTGGGGGGAGGAGGTAGAACTTGGAAGGAAGGAAGGAGGGGTAGGGGGGAAGGTGTTTTTAAGATTATTTTACTTCTCACTCTTTTGCTCTGATCCTGTTAGTAATAAATTTAATTAGTATCCCCACTTTGAGTCTGTTTTGCCCATGATGGTGATCAGTAAGTGACCTCTCCCAGCTCTTAACTCACTAATCCTTCGTTGTATTTTCTCTCCTCTGTCCAGTTGCAGAGGGGAGGGAAAGAGCGGCTTTAGTGGGTACCTGGCATCTAGCCAGGGTCAACCCACTACACAGGGCAACAGGAAAAGCTGCACTGTTGTGACTGCCTGACTTTCAGCTCTTATATCACAAACACAGTAATTACAGGTGTTAACTAGGGCAGCAGAACCACAAGATAAAGACCTCAAAAGAGCACCATACTCATTTTCCATCTCAAGGTCGAACATTACATTTTTTAATATACTTAAGCAATGTAAGATACTTTAAGAGAAACATTTTAAATTTAATGTTTGTTTGCCGCTCTAAGGGGACAGCTATTACTGTTTGTACTTAAAACTTGAAAATAGTTTCACTTATAGGCAAGGGCTAGCCTATTATTTGGCCTTATGCTTGACAAGTACCAGAAGAAAATTAAAACCTTTGGGAAGAGGAATTAAGAGAAATTTTACATTTTTAAAGAGATGGTCAAGGGTTCAAAGATTGACTATTCATGCATTTTTAAAAGCTAGAATTACTTGACAGTAAAAAAAACCCCACAATACCAAACAGGACTGACTTATGCCATAGAACCTCTATACACAAGATTTTTCAGCCTTTGAAACAGTTAGGTACTTTGTAGTGGTTTAAAGTGTGTAACTAGTTACAACCAAGACCTTGTTTAACAAAGTTACTACAGTTATGGTTTCACAAAGGTACCAATAAACTTTAAGACAAGTTGCCTTGTTCTGCTATTAACAAAGACATAAATACAATTAGATGCTACTTAACAAAGGTGGAAGCTCTCCCTATAAGCTAAACAACGTAAAGATAAAAAATTTAAAAAAAAATCCCAAGTCTTTCAAAAAGTGGCCTTTTAAGTTGTCCAATAACCTCAAGGCAAAGAAAGTTACAATATTGTAATTGGGGAGATAGTTAAATTATTACAAGTCTGCTCAGATTGCCTTTTTCCTTTTTAAAAAGTGTCACAGTTAAATTTAATATTCTCCTCCGATGGCTGTGTTGCTCAAAACCACATCTGCAACCAATTAGATATTAGGAGCTCCAGGGGAACTCAGGTCAGATAAGCAACGAACAACTTAGAACTTTTTTTCCACATAAAATATAGATTCCCACATATAATCCAAGGCAAACGAAGAAGCAAAATAACTAGAGAAGCATAAAACTGGAGCAGTTTATAGTCCTTGTTTTTCAAAGGGTTTTTCTCCAAACAGCTAACACGATCCCATGGCACTTTACAGAAGTTCCAAGGAAGACAAAGTGGCCAAAGCTGCTTCCAGGAGCTGTGGCGAGGCTTTCATCCGCTGACTCCGGGCAAGGTTAGGGCAGAAAAGCGGTGGCTAGGCTGGACCCCGCGGTCCCGACACCGGGACGGGCCATAATAGAGATCACTATTACCGAGGCAGTCAGCACTGAAAGCTCCCACGTTTCCCTGAACAGCCCTCGGCCAGCACGAAAGATGCACGGCGCGAGCCTTCCTGACCCTGGTGGGATCGGGCCCCCGAGGCGTGCCCGCCCGCTCCCGTCGCCGCCAGCCCCGGGGAAGGGGGGGGGGGGAGCGTGAGGCCGGTACCCGCCTCCGCCGTGGCGCCTCGCGGCCTCCCGCCTGCGCGCAGCTGGGCTAACGGCAACGGCTCCGGCGCCCCCGCGGCTGAGGCTAGGCGGCCAAGCCCCACCGGAGCGCGCAGGGGGCGAGCCCCGGCCGCGCCGGCCCCACTCACCTGGACACAGCAAGGCCCCTCCTTGGCCTCCACCCGGGGGGGCGTTAAGAGCTGGGGCGGCCGAGAGGAGCCGGGTCTCAGCCACGCCGAGGCCAGTCCATGACCCCAACGCCAGAGAGAATGTCACCGCAGGCCGCAGGGCTCCGCGCGCGGCGTCACTTCCCCCTTCCGCCACCGCCGGAACAACCGAGCGCCGCGCAGAACGGTCGCCACGCCCGCCAGCGCCACCCTACGGCGCAGAGCGGGGACGGGGGCGGAGCTGCGGACGGCAGGCCCTGCCCCCTCCCTCCCTTACCCTCAAGCCTCAAGGGGAGCGGAGGGCGGGTGTTTGACAGCGGCGAAACAGAGTGTTTAAAGCAAGCATAGCAGTTGGAGCCGACTCACCAGAGGAGGAAGCTGAAGGAAATAAGAAGAAAGAAACGTTTTTCCCCGGCGCAGGGGCCGGGCGACAAAGAGGGCTGAGCTCGGGAGAGACGCAGGCGAAGGCGGCAGGAGCCCGGCACCGCAAACGGTCTCACCGGTCTCTTGTCCAACGCTCCTTCTCCCTCCAGTGCTGATCCTGGTGATCCTGCCTCTGCACTCCCTGAGATCAGAGACCCGGGGGCTAGGTGGGGGAAGCATGGTTTGCAATTAGGGCGACATTGTAATGCATACATTAAACATCGTTCTGATGTTTCTTAATCGGGGTATTAAGCTTTGCACCCCTGGGGTATATATGCTGCACAACATATTGCAGATAGTGCTGTGTAATTTGAAAACATGTAGCAGCAATCAGTTCAGTATAGTCAAGACACCTGGAGGATGGCACACTGTTGCACAGGCATTAGGACACAGCAGTCACAAACAGGCAATGCGCTTTTGGATGGCACACAGAAAAGCATAATGACACAGACCAGGGCAGGAGCATCTATCTCAGATTTGAGCACCTTGCCATTTATCACTCTTCTTGCAAAGAATGACAACTTAAGGAATCAGCAAGCTGGAGACATTGAAAAAAAACCCTAACCCTTCCTTTCCTCATTCTCCTGCTGCTGCTTCTGATTCTCCTGCTTCTTCTTCCTCCCTTTCTAATAGATTATATGGACCTGTAGCTCTCCTCTGCTACTCCAACTGAATTCCTACAAATCTATGGAGCCTGATGGGACTCATCCAAGAATCTTCAAAAAATAAAGCCGATGTCATTGCAAAACCTCTCTCGATGATTTTTGAGTGGTCTTGGGAATCCAGAGAGGTCCCAGCTGACTGGAAGCTGGCTAACATTGTCCCAATTTTCAAGAAGGGCAAGAAGGAGGACCCTGGAAACTACAGACCTGTCAGTCTCACTTCAGTGCCTGATAAAATCATGGAGAAGATTATTCTGGGAGGTATTAAAAAACATCTGGAGGACAACGCAGTCATTGATCACAGCCAGCATGGCTTCCGGAGGGGAAAGTCCTGTTTATCAAACCTGATTTCCTTCTATGACAGGGTAACTCACCTAGTTGATGTAATATTTTTGGATTTCAGTAAAGTTTTTGATACTCTCATAGTATCCTTCTGGACAAAATGTCCATCATACAGCTGGATAACCATGTTATGCGATGGGTAAGCAACTGGCTCACAGGTCGGGCACAAAGGGTTATAGTGAATGGGGTAACATCAGACTGGCATCCAGTCACTAGTGGGGTTCTGCGGGGCTCCATCCTTGGACCAGTTCTCTTCAACATCTTCATTAACGACTTGGACACAGGACTCAAAGGAATACTAAGCAAGTTTGCAGATGACACAAAACCAGGAGGAGCTGTTGACTCTCTCAAGGGTAGAGAGTCCCTGCAGAGAGACCTCAACAAATCAGAGCGATGGGCAATACCAACCATATGAAGTTTAACAAAGAAAAGTGCCAGATTCTGCACCTGGGATGGGGCAACCCTGGATGTACGTGCAGACTGAGGAATGAGATGCTGGAAAGCAGTGCCGCGGATAGGGGCCTTGAGGTCCTGGTTGAGGGCAAGCTGAATCTGAGTCAGCAGTGCCCTGGCAGCCAGGAGGGCCAACTGTGTCCTGGGGTGCATCAGACAAACATCGCCAGCTGGTCAAAGGAGGTGATTTTCCTGCTCTACTCTGCACTGCTGCAACCTCACCTTGAATGTTGTGTGCAATTTTGGGCACCACAATATAAAAAAGACATTAAGCTATTAGAGAGCATCCAAAGGAGGGTCACAAGGATGATGAAGGGACTGGAGTGGAAGCCTTATGAGGAGCAGCTGAGGTCACTTGGTGTGTTCAGTCTGGAGACGACTGAGGGGAGACCTCATTGCGATCTTCAACATCTTCATGGGGGGAAGTGGAGTGGCAGGTACCAATCTCTTCAGTCTCATGACCAGTGACAGGACTCGAGGAAATGGCATGAAGCTGAGTCAGGGGAGGTTTAGGTTAGATATCAGGAAAAGGTTTTTCATCCAGAGGATGGTGTGGCAGTATGACCTACCCCAATAAGACCTAGAATACGATCAGAGAATGCATACAATGTAAGCCATCATGCAAATGTTGCCTAAAATTGAATAAATAATTCTCTGGACAATTTTGTATATAGAAAGGTAGAAAGCAGTTCTTTAATTCAGGCGCCTTAGGTGCACAAAGGTATACTGCACACACACCAGTATAGGCCTTTACAATTTTTATAACACCATCTAATTATAATATTTGGACATTACCTCATTGGGTACACCTAGCCCCAAAACTGAACTTCCCATTGCCCCACATTCGCTACGCCTCTCGAATTTGCGTCGGTGGTCCCAAAATGACCACCCTTTTCTGCCTACCCTCATCATCCTCATCATCTCTGTCCCCCTTAGAATGACTTCAAGGCTTCTAAATAGGACTTGGTGTCCTAGTTAGAACAGCTGGGACCAGTTCATCACTGTATGGGTGTAACCCAAAACTGTGTATTCTATAGCCTTCCATGCCATTTCCCAGAAACTGTTATCAATAGACTATTTACACCATGTGCCCAGAGCAGGCCTGATTCCTCAGGCTATAAACTGGATGTTAAGAGGCCTGTGAGATAAGAGGATGCTCCTCACACCCATTGTGGAACTCCCCGCCCTGAGGGAGGTACTGGGCATTCCTGCCTGAACTGGAGAATATATAATCTTGGAGCCTTGGGACTTTTTTAACCACTCGTGGGATCCAGAGGAAGACTGCAGACCACCACTCTCAACCAGACTGCAACCACCACTTTTCCACCAGACTGCAACCACCACACTCAACCAGACTGCAATCACCACTCTTGACCAGACTGCAACAGCACTCTCACCAACAGGTTTTTCCCCTCTCTTTTTACTTTGGACTCAGGGGGCCCAACGAACACCACTCTGTTCATGCCCCAGGATGCTGGGTTATACATTTGGGTTTTGTGGGTTAAAACCAATTGTTTGTCTGTATAATCGTACTTATTATATTATTTCATTAAATTGTTATTCTGACTTATAATCTCTCTTTTGAGTTGGGTTCATTTCCCCTGCTGATTTACCTTTAAACCAACACATTTTTGGTGCCCAGCGTGGGGAAGAGAGAGAAGTCAGAATCACAATTTCATTTTAAGCATTTGTCTATTTGGATACAGAAACTCCCTGATCACCATGTTGTTTGATGTATTCACGTGGATGTTGTATCTGAGCCTGTTCATATTTCCACAGATGGGGAACTATTTGCCTGTTTTGATGCTCTCTTTAAGACCAGGGAGAGGGACCCAAATTGCTTTATTAGTATACTTTGTTTATGTCATCATAACATCAGAAGCAGTCAGTTTCATTGTGAATGTGTATTCAGTCTTGTTTGCCTGTCCTGGTTTGGGTTGCTACCTCTGGGGCCTCATTAAAAATCGCACCTAGCCTTTTGGGGGAACAGGAGGGAATGGTTGTTTCCAGCCTCTCACCTCCTTCTTCCCCTTCAGACCTGCTACAACAGTCTTTGAAAATATTGAGTTCCCTTTTGATGTTAAAGACAGCGTAATGTTGTTGTTAGTGTTGCTTTGTCTGCTCTGTACTGTCTACACCATGTTTAGGGTCAGAACAGGGCCTTCTAGGGAGGTTGTTTGGACACCTGCCCTGGGAGTGGATAATGTTGAGTGGCACGGGAAGTGGGAGGACATCGGCCAGTATTTGGAGAAGTTTTCTCCTCCAATGATCTGGAAATTCACCCCTGAACAACTGCAGGATCCTGTTAGCATGATAAGACTGGTGAAGGGAAAATGCTCTGGCAGTTCCAGAGATGGCCAGCTCACAGCAACCTGCTGGGCCCTGGCCACTGCCGACCGGACACTACTTGACATGGTACAGCACTGTCAGGGGGAGGAGAGAAGGAGCAAATCCACAGGCACCGTGTCCACCCAAATCACAGCTGAGTCAGAGGGAAAAAGAAATAAATCAACCAGCACCATGTCCACACAAACCATCGAGGAACCAGAAGAACAACCAAAACCAATAGCAGTCACCCCCGTCCAGAAAAGGAAATCAAAGATTAAATCAGTTCGTATAGCGAATGATGATGAAGAGGCAGGACCTTCACATCCAGCAGAGGAGACAGAGCCAGAAATAATCACTCGGTCCCTATCCCTGGGTGAGCTACGTGAGCTCCGGAGAGAGTTCACGCGACAGGCGAATGAGTCCATTCTGACCTGGCTACTCCGAATCCGGGATGCCACAGCTGTATCATTATACAGTGCTAGATGGAAGTGAAGCAAGACAACTCAGATCCCTGTCTCAAGATGTAGTCATTGATCAGGGGATTGGAAAGAGGCAGGAAACTCTCAGCCTCTGGCGGCAATTGTTGTCCAGTGTGAGGGAGAGATATCTTTGTAAGGAGGACCTCCACGTACAGCAAGGACAGTGGAACACAATGGAACAAGGCATCCGGTGCTTAAGGGAATTAGCTGTACTGGAGATAATCTTTTCAGAGGACAAAAGATTCCCTAAAAGTCCAGATGGTGTACAGTGCACATCCCAGATGTGGTTAAAGTTTGCACGGCTTGGGCCAGAAATGTATTCCCGCTACTTAGCAACGCTGCAATGGATGGAGGGAGAGGACAAGGTGGGTGCATTGGTTAGTAAACTCAGGATTTATGAAGACACTGTCACCGCCCCATTACGAGCCCACATCTCATCTGTGGAAACCAAACTGGCTGAACATGTCTGAAGCCTGGAAGAGAAGATTGAAGAGGGCCACCAGAAGCTAAGAGAAGAAATTAAGGAAGGGATCTTCCATATCTCACCAGGACAAACAAGAGTCTCTGCTATCAGGAGCCAGCGTCCCCCAGCAAAGGAGAGAGGGTACACTCCACGTGGCAATCTATGGTTTTATATCCATGAACACGGAGAAGATATGAGGAAGTGGGATGGAAATCCCACCTCTTCCTTAGCAGCCCGGGTACGTGAATTGAAAAGAGGAACAAGTACCACAAGGAACTCTTCAAGGATAAATGCTGCTCCAGTCTCTCGTGGGCAAGACTCCAGACGGTACAGGAATGATGATATGTCTGATCCTCTTGAAGGGACCTCCAGGTCATACTCACAAGAAGAGCACAATGAGTACCATGACCAGGACTAGGAGTGCCCTGCCTCTAGCTAGGTAGAGGAGAGGGACAATCGAGTCTATTGGACAGTGTGGATTCGGTGGCCTGGCACATCAGAACCACAAAGATATAAGGCCGTAGTGGACACCGGCGCACAATGTAGTTTAATGCCGTCAAGATACGTAGGGGCAGAATCCATCTCTATTTCTGGGGTAACAGGGGGATCCCAACAGCTGACTGTATTGGAAGCTGAAGTGAGCCTGACTGGGAAGGAATGGCACAGACACCCCATCGTGACTGGCCCAGAGGCCCTGTGTATCCTTGGTATAGATTACCTGAGGAGTGGGTATTTCAAAGACCCAAAAGGACTTCGTTGGGCTTTTGGCATAGCTACTGTAGAGACAGAGGAAATTAGACAGTTGAACACCTTGCCTGGTCTCTCAGAGGATCCCTCTGCTGTGGGACTGCTGAAGGTTGAAGAACAATTGGTACCAATAGCCACAGCGACAGTGCACCGTCGGCAATACTGCACCGACCGAGACTCCGTGACCCCTATACATAAGATGATCCATGACCTGGAGACCCAGGGGGTGGTCAACAAGACTCACTCACCCTTTAATAGCCCTATATGGCCAGTGCGTAAGTCCAGTGGACAGTGGAGACTGACGGTGGATTACCGTGGACTCAATGAAGTCACACCACCCCTGAGTGCTGCTGTGCCGGACATGCTGGAACTCCAGTACGAACTGGAGTCCAAGGCAGCCAAGTGGTATGCCACCAGTGACATTGCAAATGCCTTTTTCTCCATTCCTTTGGCAGCGGAGTGCAGGCCACAATTTGCCTTTACTTGGAGAGGTGTGCAGTACACCTGGAATCGACTGCCTCAGGGGTGGAAACACAGTCCCAGCATTTGCCATGGACTGATCCAGACTGCACTGGAAAAGGGCGAGGCTCCAGAACATCTACAGTACATTGATGACATCATTGTATGGGAAAACGCAGCGGGGGAAGTCTTTGAGAAAGGAGAGAAGATAATCCAGATTCTCCTAAGAGCTGGTTTTGCCATTAAACGAAGTAAGGTCAAGGGACCTGCTCAGGAAATTCAGTTCCTAGGAGTGAAGTGGCAAGATGGACGCCGCCAAATTCCAACGGAGGTGATTAACAAAATAGCAGCCATGTCCCCACCAACCAGCAAGAAGGAAACACAGGCTTTCCTAGGTGCTGTGGGTTTTTGGAGGATGCATATCCCCGAGTATAGTCAGATTGTAAGCCCTCTCTACCTTGTGACACGGAAGAAAAATGATTTCCAGTGGGGCCCTGAACAACAACAAGCCTTTGAACAAATTAAACAGGAGATTGCCCATGCGGTAGCCCTTGGGCCAGTAAGGACAGGACAGGACGTGAAGAACGTGCTCTACACTGCAGCCAGGGAGAATGGCCTTTCCTGGAGCCTTTGGCAGAAAGTGCCTGGGGAGACTCGAGGACGACCGCTGGGATTCTGGAGTCGGGGATACAAAGGATCTGAAACCAGCTATACACCAACTGAGAAAGAGATCCTGGCTGCTTATGAAGGAGTTTGAGCCGCCTCAGAAGTGATCGGCACCGAAGCACAGCTCCTCCTGGCACCCCAACTACCAGTGCTGGGCTGGATGTTCAAGGGAAGAGCTCCTTCTACGCATCACGCCACCGATACCACATGGAGTAAGTGGATTGCTCTGATCACACAGTGAACCCGGATAGGGAATCCTAATCACCCTGGGATTCTGGAAATTATCACCAATTGTCCCGAAGGTGAGAGTTTCGGACTATCCTCTGAAGAAGAAGAGGAGCAGGTGACACGGGCTGAGGAGGCCCCACCATATGACCAGCTACCAGAAGATGAAAAGTGATATGGTCTCTTCACAGATGGGTCCTGCCGCATCATAGGGACAAACCAAAAATGGAAGGCAGCCGTATGGAATCCCACACGGCGAGTTGCAGAAGTGACTGAAGGACAAGGTGGGTCAAGTCAGGTTGCAGAGCTTAAAGCCATTCAGTTGGCTTTGGATATAGCTGAATGAGAGAAGTGGCCAAGACTCTATCTCTACACTGACTCATGGATGGTGGCCAATGCTCTGTGGGGATGGCTGGAGCGATGGAGAAAGGCCAACTGGCAGCGCCAAGGGAAACCCATCTGGGTGACAGAGATGTGGCAGGACATTGCTGGCCAGGTAGAGAAGCTGAGTGTGAAGGTCCATCACGTAGATGCTCATGTACGCAAGGGATGGGCTAATGAGGAGCATCGTAACAATGAGCAGGCGGACTGAGCTGCCAGGATTAAAGTCTCAGGTAGATCTGGATTGGCAGCACAAAGGAGATTTATTTCTGGCTCGATGGGCCCATGATGCCTCCGGTCACCAGGGGAGAGATGCAACATACAGATGGGCTTGTGACCAAGGGGTGGACCTAACCATGGGCATTGTCTCACAGGTCATCCATGACTGTGAGACGTGCTGCCATCAAGCAGACCAAGCGGGTGAAGCCTCTATGGTATGGTGGATGGTGGTCAAAATACAGGTATGGGGAAGCCTGGCAAGTTGACTACATCATGCTCCCCAAAACCGACCAAAGCAAGCGCTACGTGCTGACCATGGTAGAAGGAAGTACTGGATGGCTGGAGACATACCCCGTACCTCACGCCACTGCCTGGAATACCATCCTGGGCCTTGAAAAACAAGTCCTGTGGCGACACGGCACCCCAGAGAGAATTGAGTCTGATAATGGGACCCATTTCAAGAACGACCGCATAGACACCTGGGCCAGAGGGCATGGCATTGAGTGGGTGTATCATATCCCCTACCATGCACCAGCAGCTGGAAAAGTTGAGAGGTGTAATGGACTGCTGAAAACCACCCTGAAGGCACTGTGTGGGAAGACTTTCAAACACTGGGAGCTGCATTTAACAAAGGCCACCTGGATGGTCAACACCCGAGGCTCCATCAATAGAGCTGACCCTGCCCAATCAGAGCCCTTGCATACTGTAGATGAAGTCCCCATGGTGCATATGAGAGGAATGTTAGGGAAGACTGTTTGGATTAGTCCCACCTCAAGCAAAGACAAACCCATCCGAGGGATTGTTTTTGCTCAAGGGCATGGTTTCACCTGGTGGGTAATGCAAAAAGATGGGGAGACACATTGTGTACCACAAGGGGACCTAATTTTGAGTCAGAATGGTCTGTAATGTTTCATTGTATATAGAATCATAGAATCATAGAATAGATTGGGTTGGAAAAGACCTCCAAGATCATCAAGTCCAACCCCTGATCCAACTCCAATTACTATATCATGGCACTAAGGGCCACGTCCAATCTCTTTTTAAAAACCTCCAGGGATGGTGAATCCACCACCTCTCTGGGTAGGCCGTTCCAATGCCTGATAACCCTCTCTGTAAAGAATTTCTTCCTAACATCTAACCTAAACCTCCCCTGGCAGAGCTTGAGCCCATGTCCCCTTGTCCTATTGTTGGTTGCCTGGGAGAAGAGACCAACCCCCACCTGGCTATAACCTCCCTTCAGGTAGTTGAAGAGAGTGATGAGGTCGCCTCTAAGCCTTCTCTTCTCCAGACTAAACAACCCCAGCTCCCTCAGCCTCTCCTCATAGGACTTGTGCTCAAGTCCCTTCACCAACCTCGTTGCTCTTCTCTGGACCCACTCCAGCACCTCAATATCCTTCCTGAACTGAGGGGCCCAGAGCTGAACACAATACTCAAGGTGTGGCCTCACCAATGCAGAGTACAGGGGAAGGATCACTTCCCTGCTCCTGCTGACCACACTGTTCTTGATGCAGGCCAGGATGCCATTGGCCTTCTTGGCTACCTGGGCACACTGCTGGCTCATGTTCAGCCTCCTGTCAATCAGCACCCCCAGGTCCCTTTCCGCCTGGCTGCTCTCCAACCACTCTGTCCCCAGCCTGTAGCGCTGCAGGGGGTTGTTGTGGCCAAAGTGCAGGACCTGGCACTTGGCCTTGTTTAACTTCATTCCATTGGAGTCAACCCATCTCTCCAGTCTATCCAGATCCCTCTGCAGAGCCCTCCTGCCTTCCGGCAGGTCGACACTCCCTCCCAACTTGGTGTCATCTGCAAATTTGCTGATGATGGACTCAATCCCCTCATCTAAATCATCGATAAAGATGTTAAAAAGGACTGGGCCCAGCACTGACCCCTGGGGGACACCACTGGTGACCGGCTGCCAACTGGATGCAGCACCATTCACCAGCACTCTCTGGGTCCGGTCCTCCAGCCAGTTCCTGACCCAGCACAGAGTGCCCCTGTCCAAGCCGTGGGCTGCCAGCTTTTCCAGGAGTATGCTATGGGAGACAGTGTCAAAGGCTTTGCTGAAGTCCAGATAGACCACATCCACAGCCTTTCCCTCATCCACCAGGTGGGTCACCTGATCGTAAAAGGAAATCAGGTTGGTCAAACAGGATCTGCCCTTCCTAAACCCATGTTGGCTGGGTCTGATCCCTTGTCCATCCTGTAGCTGCTGTGTGATTTCACAGAGGATAATCTGCTCCATAACTCTGCCAGGCACCGAGGTCAGGCTGACAGGCCTGTAGTTACCAGGGTCAGCCTTGCAGCCTTTTTTATGGATTGGGTTGATATTTGCCAACTTCCAGTCATATGGGACCTCCCCAGTGAGCCAGGATTGTTGGACGATGATGGAGAGTGTCTTGGCAAGCTCTTCTGCCAGCTCCCTCATTACCCTAGGATGGATCCCATCTGGTCCCATAGACTTGTGAGGATCCAGATGACTCAGTAAGTCACTAACTATTTCCTCCTGGAATACAAGGGGACTATTTGGTTTCCTATCTCTGTCTACCAGCTCCAGAGGCCAGTTGCCTTGAGGGCCACCTGTCCTACTGGTAAAAACTGAGGCAAAGTAGGTGTTAGGTACCTCAGCCTTCTCCTCATCTCTATTAACTATGTTTCCCTCCAAGTCCCTCAAAGAATGGAGGTTTTCTTTGCCCCTCCTTTTGTTATTAATGTATTTATAGAAGGACTTTTTGTTATCCCTAACAGAAGTGGCTAATTTAACTTCAAATTGCGCTTTTGTATCCCTGATTTTCTTTCTAGCTGTCTTCCTGAATTCTTCGTAAGTAGCCAGCCCTTTCTTCCACAGTCGGTAAACTCTCTTTTTATCCCTGATTTCCTTCAGAATCTCCCTGTTTAACCAAGCTGGTTGTCTTCCCCGCCGGCTTGCCTGTTCCTGTGCACTCAAAACTTCCTGCTTGAAGCACATCCATCCCTCCTGGACCCCCTTGTTTTCAAGGGTTGTTTCCCAGGGTATGCTCTGGACTAGACTTCTGAATAGGTCAAAATCTGCCCTCCGGAAGTCCAGCGTAGAGGTTTTATTGTTGTTTCTCCTTGAATCTCTGAGTATTGAAAATTCTATTATTTCATGGTCACTATTTCCCAGGCGGCCTTCAACCACTACATCTCCCGTCAGCCCCTCTCTGTTTGTAAACAGCAGGTCTAGCGGGGCCTTACCCCTGGTAGGTTCATTTACCAGTTGATGAAGGAAATTGTCCTCTATACACTCCAGGAATTTCCTAGACTGCCTCTTCTCTGCAGTATTGAGCTCCCAGCAGATATCTGGCAGGTTAAAGTCACCCACAAGGACAAGGGCTGATGATTTCGAGACATCCGCCAGCTGCTTGTAGAATATTTCATCCCCTTCGTCATCCTGGTAGGGCGGTCTGTAACAGACACCTATGATGATGTCGGCCTTGTTGGTCTTCCCCCTGATTCTGGTCCACAGGCACTCAACCTTATCGTTGCTGATCTCAAGTTCAACAGAGTCAAGAGACTCTCTAACATATAAAGCCACCCCTCCACCTCTCCTACCCTGCTTGTTCTTTCTGAAGAGCTTGTAGCCATCCATGGTAACACTCCAGTCATGCGAGTCATCCCACCACGTTTCTGTGATGGTGACTACATCATAGCTTTCCTGCTGCACAATGGCTTCCAGCTCCTCTTGTTTGTTGCCCATACTGCGTGCATTAGTGTACATGCACTTCAGGTGGGCTGTTGATTTAATTCTTAACTCAGGCTTTCCATCATTAGGCTGATCACTGGAGAGCCCGGTTTCAACCCCTTCCCCCTTCAAACCTAGTTTAAAGCCCTCCTGATCAGCCTCGCTAACTTATGGGCTACAGTCCTCTTTTTCCTTCCCAAAAAGATGAATCCCATCTGATTTTAAGAAACTAGATACCATGGAGTTTGCCCCATGGTCAAAGAAACCAAAATTTTGACGGTGGCACCAATCCTTTAGCCATCTGTTGAGGAGTTGGGCTTTTTTACTCCACTCTTTATTTAACTCCTCATCCATCCCAGATAGTACAGGAACTGAGGGAAATATCACCTGTGCTCCTGTCCCCTGAACTGACCGACCCAGTGCTTTGAAGTCTTTTTTAATTATCCTGGCACTTCTTCGATTAATGTCCTCACTGCCAGCCTGGATTACTACCAGTGGATAATAGTCTGAGGGCTGAATTAACTCAGGAAGTCTCCTACTGATATCCCTCACCCTGGCCCCAGGAAGGCAGCATACTTCTCTCTGGGATGGGTCTGGGCAACAAATAGGGCCCTCAGTTCCCCTCAGAAGGGAGTCACCGACTACAACTACCCTTCTTTTTTTCTTTATACCTGTGGTTGTAATCTGTCTATTAGACAGGGCCGAACCAGGAGGCTCTCCAGAGAGATCTTCTTGGCTGTCCTCTACCTGACTGTCTGGGTCCAGGGACTCATATCTATTCTTCAAGGACACCCTGGGGGGTGATGGGGGTCGAGAGAGAGTTCTTTTACCTCTCCGATTAGGGACCTGTTTCCATTCCCCCCCATCAATTTGGTCTACTCCATCTGCCTTATGGCAGGAGGGGCAGGGCTTCGCCATCTCCTGTTTATATATATATATACATATATACATCTCCTGTTTATATATATACATATATATATATGTATCTAGCTTTTAAAGGGATATAGTTTTAAAGGGTGTTAATTTGGGCATGACATGTATGGCATAGAATAGGAGGTGGATAATGTCCTAGTTAGAACAGCTGGGACCAGTTTATCACTGTATGGGTGTAACCCAAAATTGTGTATTCTATAGCCTTCCATGCCATTTCCCAGAAACTGTTATCAATAGACTATTTACACCATGTGCCCAGAGCAGACCTGATTCCTCAGGCTATAAACTGGGTGTTAAGAGGCCTGTGAGATAAGAGGATGCTCCTCACACCCATTGTGGAACTCCCCGCCCTGAGGGAGGTACTGGGCATTCCTGCCTGAACTGGAGAATATATAATCTTGGAGCCTTGGGACTTTTTTAACCACTCGTGGGATCCAGAGGAAGACTGCAGACCACCACTCTCAACCAGACTGCAACCACCACATTTCAACCGAACTGCAACCACCATCCCTCGACCGGACTGCAACCACCACACTCAACCAGACTGCAATCACCACTCTTGACCAGACTGCAACAACACTCTCACCAACAGGTTTTTCCCCTCTCTTTTTACTTTGGACTCAGGGGGCCCAACGAACACCACTCTGTTCATGCCCCAGGGTGCTGAGTTATACATTTGGGTTTTGTGGGTTAAAACCAATTGTTTGTCTGTATAATCATACTTATTGTCATGGCTGGGCTTCGCGAACGAAGATTTGGGAAGGCTTTATCCACATTTGTTACAGGCACATCGGTGACTTATGAGGCCAATACATGACAGACATATCCGATTGCAAAAGGCACAACAGAAAGACTCCTTAGATGGTGTATTCCGCAAGACACAGTTCTTCCTGCATTGCCTTTTCTCCTCGAGAGTGAAATTGTACATACTTATTGTAATATTTTATTAAATTGTTATTCTGACTTATAATCTCTCTTTTGAGTTGGGTTCGTTTCCCCTGCCAGTTTACCTCTAAAACAGCACACTTGGTTATATCAAATGGTATAATCCTGTTATGTCTTATTCTAAGTACATTTTCACAATAAGATGTTTTTCACCTTGCTACAATCTTTGTCCATTGGAATTCTTGAAAAGGAACGTTAAACAACATTTTCAGAAATCTTCTACAAAGGAGCTTAGCTAAAAGTGCTATGCTAAAAGAACTATACTAAAATCTATATAATACAGATTTTAAGGCATCACAAGCCATCATGCTGATATGGTTTGAAACTGGCTCCCTGCCAAGTCTCCAAACCTTACCACCAGAAGTCCGTGTGTGTCCCCCCCCCAAAACCTCAGGGAGAAGAGGGAGAAAAACAACCAACTAAGAAAACCTGAAACGAGAGAGACAGCTAAAGTGATATATATAAATATATTTACACTTATGTTACAATTGAAATATATATATATATAATTTAAAATATATACAATTTCACAAGGGAAGGGGAAGGGGAAGGAAAAAGGGAACAAAACCAAAATAATATATATATATATATATCCCAGTCAGTAGCCCGAGATCTAGCAACTAAAGGGTTAGCAAAGAAAATATCCCACCACTCTCCTTGGGACAACCGAGAGTTGCTCCGGGAGGATCGCCGGCAACCTCCGCCTCCCAAGGTCAACAAGGCCTTACCAGGCCTCGCTCCCCAACACAGCAGACTCAACAGCAGGGAACCTGCACCTCCAAACCGCCGGAAGGAAAGAGAGCGAAGGCCTCTCCTCCTTTCTTCTTATAATCTGGCTTACGTAAAAATCGTAGGGAATACTGGGTAAATCTGGATCCTTCCTTGGTTACAAACTGGTCACCAAGGAAGGCCTAGCCCAAACCACCACAGATGCAAGTTCTACTGCTGGCGCCAGGGTGTTGTTTTGGTGTTGAATTATGCTAAAACCAGCCTGGTTCACCCGATTTCAAATGCACATCCTGATTTTTGAAGCAGGATTTGACAGATAAGCTAGTCGCTGGCCTGTAAATCTGTGACTTCCTGTCCATCACTTTATAAAAGCCCAGTCCAACTTTCATATGGCAGACCCACATACTTTCTTGAAGCATGTGGAACTTCTCCCGTGAAGCAGGGATACCTCTTCATGGTTACTCTCCAGGAGTTAAGAGAGAGATCTGCCCACTATCTCGTATGGTGAGTTATATCAATCTCTACTTAATGATTGTTTCTTTTGCTTGCTTTGATACAATCGTTTTAATGGAATTGCTTTGATAGAGTGCACTATACTACTTTACTGAGGTGGTGAATAAGGCACGAACCCCACTGGTGACACAATCAAGTGCCAGGGCACAATTAAGTTTTATTACAAAACACTTTGGTTTAAATACAGCACTTAAACATGTCACATGATCTTCCAACCAATGACAATCAAGTATTGATTGACCATGCGTGAGAACCTGGAAAACTACAACTCCCATAATTCCTTGCCACATCTCCCCCTTCTCTAAATAATTAACAAGTTGTAAACCAATACATTTTTTAAACATTCTTAATGTAACCAATCTTAACTGCTTATAAAAACCACGACCTATTGTCACAAGGCCTTTATTGAACTGTTTACAACTTTATTGGTTCGTGCAATATTCAAGCAACCTTAAATTACCCAGGGTTTGTAGATGTGTAGAACCTTTTATCTGAGGGTGATTTGCTTCTGTTGTATCGTTTATTGTTTCTTTGTGATTGTTCCTATTTTGAAGAAGTGTTAATGTAGATTTACACATATAGGGACCAGACCCATATCCCTTTCCCCCCCTTTTTTGTGTTTTTATAGCATATTTCTCAATGTGTGGTGTGTTCATTTTACTATTGTTGGTTATGTTTCTTCAAATCCAATTTCTTCACTCATTTTTTCTGGTGATTGTTTCTGTTGTGGGGGAGGGCTAATATAAGGCCTGACACATTTAGAAGGGATCCATTGTAATTTGGTACCCTTGGATACACAGGCATATACCCTCCCTCAAGTTATGAGATCTACTGGTCCTGACCATTGCCTAGATATTAGATTTTTAATCATAACTGGTGTTTTGGAAGATGAAAGTATTTGAGTTTTATGTTGGCACTCATACCTGCTATGGTCTGTATCATCACATTTTAAGAAATTTAGAACATATGATGTTTTCTATAAGTGTTCCTGGGGGTGATATACCGACTCCCTTTTTTTTGCCTTTGAAGCATTTTTTTGTGTGTTGTTGTATTATTCTATTTGGAATGTGTGTGAATGAATGTGTCTTATGTAAGAGTTAGATTTTGTGTGATTAACAAGGAATTATGTGGTGTGCATTTTTCTAGGTAAATGAGGGTTAGTGAAATCTCAAAGGAAGGAGGCTTTGAGATGTGAAAGTAACTCTGTAGCATAGCATGAATCAATTATAACATTCATAGGTTAATTACAAAATAATTTAAATATCTTGTGTATATGAGTAAGTTGTAAAACTTATATAGAGTCCCAGTCCATGGTTTGTACCTTATTGTTCCATTGTCTTCTTTTGTTTGTCCAGATGTAGATGGTCTTAGTGTCCCATTTACTTATTTCTCGTAGTCGTTTTTTACCTTTAAAAACAATCTTGGCAAATATGTTAATAACAGTTCAGTCTGTTTCAGATGAAAAGTGGGCAGGAACAGATGTGAGGATTAGGTGAATCTGTAGTTTTTGAAGCAATAGAGGTGAGTCACTGTCTTATGGTGTCTTTTGCTTTTTGGCTGAAGGCTTAAAGGATGATTTTTTTGTTGTGTAGTTTTCTTTGTATTGGAGATTCCATTGTTGGTCCTGTTAAATTTTTTCTGGAATGTTTTACAGTCCTCATTTCTTAATAATATCAGTTAGAGCAATTGTAACCAGGTTTAATTCAGTCTTTCAGGTAGTTGTGACTTCCAAGCAGCTATTTTGCACTCTTGTTGACATTATGTATGTTGTTCTGTGATAGCAAAATGTTTTGAGAATGTTTGAATGTAACAAATATGGGGATGTTTAAGATTCTATACTTATTATTTGAATAACATTGTTATGATAATTGCATGTATGTGGATGTATTTGAGAATTTAATAACTTCTAATAACTTTTATTTTTAAAGTTACTGGGAAATTAATGAAAAAATAGAGAAAAATTTTTAAAGCTGTAGTGTTCTGGTTTTGTGGAGATAAACTTAAATGTTCTTGGTTAAAATTACACCAATTTACATAGTGAAAGGCAATTGCAAAGGCTTTTAGGTAACAAGGAGAATTTTTCTCTTCTTTTTATACTATGAAACAGAAGGTTTCAAATCCTTTTCTTTATCTTGAGTCCAGCAATTGATTGGTAATTAGCATGCAATCTGTGCTGAAACAATCTGTGGGTAAATTTATTTAATTTAAATTTAGCTCCCTAGTAAACTGCTTATGTTGCTCCAGTTTTTATAATATGTGTAGCAATTTTGTTTACTGACGGATAAAAGGTTTATTATCGTCGCGACGGAAAGCTCAGGACACTTAATGTAAGAATCCATGAACTTCGTTTATTGAAGATTGACAGCAGCTTAATATACACTCCATAATAGGCTCATGAATATTACAGAACTTAGGCTCATTATTGGCCCACAGTTAGGTGGTGATATCATCTTAACTGTCTTCGATTGTTTACACAGGTGGCGTGTTAAGTGCTTTTGTTTTGCTAATGCCAGGCTCCTGTTTTTCAGCTCAATTTAGAATACCTAAGGACACTGCAGGCTGTGAGAAAGCAACAATCTCATACCTTCTCACGGCCTAGCTAGAGGCCTGGGTCTTATACTTTAGCAGCTCATCCATAGCTTTAGCCATGTCCATATGTCCACACATTTCTAATCAATTCTCCACAAATTCCCCCGTTTTTATTTTGGGCCAATAATGCTTTCTTTGTCGTAATATTTACACATTTAGTAATACAAGAAAAGGCAACACGAGCTATTACCAAGATTACAATAACTGTCAATACCCATCGTAGGCTTTCTTTTATTATAACTTAGAGCCCATTCAGATATAGAACCAAAGATAGATTGCAGCCACGAGTCTATAGGACTAATTGTTACTGTGTCACCACAAATAAGAAACACACCTGATAGAAAAATGCGTGCAGTGCTGTCAACTTAAATGCCTGGAGAGGAAGGCCCCACTTCAGCTCTGCGGAGAATATGAACATTTGCATATGAAAAGACACTTCTCCGCAGAAACTGTATGCTTTAAAGGCACTGTGTTATGTGAACAAACAAATGCAAACAGAGAGAAGGTGGTACCCCAAATTCTCTGAATATCTATAAAGTGTGCTTTTATTTTATTCAACCTGTTAAGCATTAAATGAATGACAGTGAATCAAGAGGAGTGCACTGGACTCATCTCACTACTGTGCATGTATCAGCTAATGCCAGTTTCCTGCCCTGGCTGCCACTACCATTAGCACCACAATAGTCCCTCGTATCCCTGCAATCCAACCCTGGGGTACGCGAAGCGACACCAGTTCAGCCGGACAAGTCGTGACCTCGACAAACACCTAACCCAGATCGAGACAATTTCAACACAAAACAGGTTTGAGTCCTGCTGACAACGAGAACACCACACTGGACCGGACTGGCACTCTCTTTGCACGTGTCCGTACTCTCTCCACCGAAAACAGCGTCTTTTTGCTGGTCCACTTCGTTGCATGGCTCCGGTCGGAGCCTGTAAAGGCGCAAGCGCGGCTAAAACCTGAGAGTTAGTAACCTTCGCCTGCTCCTTTAAGCTTTCACCCAGCTCCTCAACCGCGCCCACCAACACAGCACCAGGCCCCCGGGGCATTCGCGCCACTCGCTCCAATAGCTCTTCAATTGACTAATTACCCGGGAGTGTGATAACGACACTGCGAGCTGCAGAATTACAGCTCTGCAGCGCACACTGCTCTAGCAAAGCTCCGTGCATATATTCAGGAACCTTTGCTAACTGTATGGCACTAGCAACCCTGTCCATAAACGATCCAAAAGGCTCGTCTCTACTTCGTTTAATTCCCATATACGACGGAACTTCTCCTGGAGCTTTGATTTGATCTAGAGCGAGACGGGCTAGGCGCATAAACTCCTTGATCTTATCTGGCCCTATTAATGCCTGTGCCTTCATTCTGGCGTAGTGTCCGAAGCCCATTAATTAATCTAACGTCACTCCGTGCAAAGGGTCAGCTGCTTGTCTCTGAACCGCTACGGCCTCCTGGCAAAACGCTTGCCACTAAATCCAACTCCCGGGGATCCCAGGGTAAAGAGGTGCCGAGAGCCTCCACAAGGCAGGCAGATGCATCAGAAACAACCACTTCACTCTCACACGACGACGAAACCCAACCAGTAAACGCCAAGCTCAACCTATACACTGAACTAAAAAAGCACGCCAAACAAACAAGTGTGAAAAGGATCCGAGGCAGATGCTAAAGACAAACAAAAGGACGATCGACCTGCTCGATCCACCTAAGCAACTCACACGTTTTCCCGAGGATCAGTGGTGTGAAGAGTTCTAACTGTGGCAATCACGCCCATGAAAAGAAGAAAACTCATTACACAGCTGCTCTCAATTTTGCGGGAACACAATCCGATGATAGGGAATCTCAACATCTTTACCACACCAATATGCAAAACACCTGATCGAGACTGGGCGAGCATCCTCGCGCTGCCATACAGCACTTCCCACCGTTCCAATGCAACTTAATGCTGTTCTACTGTTTCACTCAGGCTCTACAGCTTTTTCGTGTACAGGCTAAGCAGTTTGTGCCAGCTGGGCCCTTCCAACTGCTCACTCTGCTTTTGCTTCACAGGCTCCATCAGGGAGCTGAAGCCCAATCACTAACTCTGCAACATCGTGGAGAACTTTTTGGATGCTTCTGTTTATCAAGAGAAGGAAAAGCAGAAAACGCAATGCAAAGAGAAGAAGAAAAGTTTGGGGCAGCAAGCAGAGGTGATCCTGTCAGGAGCTCCATTCGGCCGAGAAGGCTTGCTTGACCTGCAAAGCCTCTGCCTCTCTGTGCCAAGCTCACCTGAGCAAGCACAGCACAAAGAACACTCAGAAAAACTGGTGGAGCCCTGTGATGTCCAGGTTTTGGCTGAGAGGAGATGCCCCCAGCACGGCAAGTTGCTGGAATGCTACTGCAAGAAGGACAAGGCCTGCATTTGCATGCTATGCTCTGCCCTCAATTCCCACAGGGACTAGAAGACCACCAGTCTAGAGGAGGCCTCTGGCCAAGCACAGCGTGCCTTTCTCGAATCTCCCAAAGAGGTGAAAAACCATGAAGCTGCACCGGATCGAAGTACAGGAAACCTCCTGGAACAATCCTCCTCAAAGGAGTCCTTTGGAGTACAAACAACTCTTGAAATGACTATAAAATGACTACAGAAGTTTGTTTGGACAATTAACAGCAAGCTTTGAGCATCACAAAGAGTACAGGTTGCTTTCGCACAACCCTAAACACTCACTAATTAAATTATGCAAGCAATACGTCTGGCACGAAACAAGCAGCAGCCACAAGCAGTAAGGCCACCCCGCTAAGAACACAGCTGCAACGGGCAGGGCATGCCTTAAGGTGGAGAGACCAGCTGTTTCACAACGAATATTGCCATCAGCTGTTGCACGGGAGGGATTTTGAAGACAATATATAAGGACTCTTTAAAACAACGCTCTAGCTTTGGTCACACTGATCAACTTAACTGGTCTGCTCTGGCCTCCGGCCAGGAGGCCTGAAGACACACCATCTACAACGCTGCAGATGTCCTTGAGAAGGCACGCAGGACAGCCCCGACAGCCCGCAAGGCCCCCCCTGCAACGAACCGAACAAGCAATGCAGCAACACTGACAACTCCCGATCTAAGTCCCGGAAAACACAGAAAAACTCAAAACGACCCTCACCATTGCCATAGCAGACGCAAATGCAATTATTCGATGGTCTAAGGACCCCACCCCGGCACGAGCCTGCACCATCTCCAGCTAGTCATGCAACCAGCAGCCTCCGCAGCTTTCACAAAACCTGTTTCTCCACAGCATCCCGCAACCCCTCCGCAAACTGCAAGAATGGTCCCCGGGCACCCGGATGCACAGTGGCGCACCCCACCCCGGGCTCTGCCAACCCCACAGTCCGCACTAATGTCCACTGGCCTATGGTTTCTACTCGCTCTAAATTTAGTGATTTCCTGCGCAGTCCGCACAGTTAAGGAACGATAGCAGTGGAAAAACTCCACCTGAGACTTAACTTGCATAAATTTCATACAAGGCTGTAATAGAATACCAAATTTTTGTTAGAACCTCTTATTTAACTTCAGTCTAGATCATATGCTTAGTCAGACAGGGCTAGTCTTGAAATAACCAAAACTTCACCAGTTTTCATAAGAGTGGAATTACTCACGGTAGGAATTTAAAGAATTCATATACCATTCAGAATAAGGATTCACTATGGTTCAACAGAATCATGTTACACATTTCTGAAATCTTGATACCGTCAGAAAGTATTTTTAAGTTCACACAGTCACACATTCATGTAGCTTTTCTCTTTCACACAACATTCAGGTGGCCACCTCAAACACTCTTCACTCACACACACATTTTCAAGTAGTTATTAGTTGCGCGCTTCTTATCAGTCTCATAATTCAAAGGAAATCTATGGCATAGCCGCTAACAGCAATCTGTAAATCTTGCATAATTCTCTATGTGAAAGACAAATGCAGCAAGAAAGAACAGGATATTATCTTGGAAATTTTCAACCCTTCTTATAGAGTAATGATATTCTGTCATAAAGGCAATAAAACCACTTCTGCAGGGGGTAGAACTATATCCCCTTTTGTCTCATCGTTATTCTTAAATTGTTTTTCCCTTTTTACCGTGTTTTACCGTCTTTGCCCCCCTCGCGCCCCTCATTGCCGAAGGACAAAGGAGGAGGAGGAGGGGCCGGGCTCATCTAGAGAAAATCAGCAGAAGGAACTTAACTTAATCACAGGGTCTGCTTAAGAAAAGACAAAAACATAGGAGAGGGAGAAAACAGCTGCAAACAGGCACGTTTCAGAGAGGGGGTGATTGGTGTAGCGAGGAAAAGGGAGAAACAGCTCCCCCCTCCCCCGACTGCACCCCCCGAAGCCCTCGTTACTGTCATTAACTCGCTACTCCAAGAAGAGGAGCGGCACTAGGGAGAAAACCTTCGCTGTAAAGAAAGGGAGAGGAACCTACACCTCTTGGGACCATGGCTGTCAGCAGTGCGGGGGAAGCAGAACACCCCCGCTGCCCGCCACGCTCGGGGCCGCCGGCGTGCACGCGCGCGGGCGCACCGCTCCGAGCCGGGGCCGCGCACGGCGCCGCGACCACCGCCACTGCCCCGCCGCCCGGCACCGCCCCGGGGGCACTCAGCACGGCGGCGCAAGCACCCAGCGCCGTGAACACAGCCACAGATGCGCGGCGCAGTCCCGCAGCACAGTTCAGATGAAAAGCCGGAAATGTCTTAAGGTGGAACTCAGTCATAGTGTTCGTAAAGTTCATCCCCGGTCCATCAGCAGTAGTTTCACGCCGCAGCCGTCGTCCCCGATCGTCCTGGACATGCACTGCCGAGACGCTAGCACCGCGTTCATTTTGCCGGGGTCGCTCTGTTGTCTCTGGTCCCGCTCCGTGATCTCTTGTTCCACTCCGGCTCCCCTTGGCTCCGCTCGACTCCCTTTTTGCACGATTTCTCCGTATGATGGCATCTAGTAGCATTCTAATGTCCTCAAACTGTACTTTAATGTCTTTTACTGTTCCAGATGACAATCGCCAAGTTGTAAGGCGGGAAGCAGCAACTTTTTCTCCCTTAGAGTCAGCAGTAAAGAGCTTATCACTAAGTTCTTTCCAAGTAGAGATAGTAAAAGCAGTTACAGCGTTCGCTTCAAATCTCTGGCCCTTACACGAAAGCAGCATCTCTCGCAAAGCCAGTTCGTCTAATTTTTCTCTTTTTTAAGCAAGCAATCTTGGTAATTCTTTCTTTAAATTTAAACCTTTAACCCTTAACTCCCCGCTTTTATAAAAAGCATTGGAGCAATAATAGTGCCGCCTGTCTCCCCATTACTCAAAAACGTATTACCCCGGTTTGTGCAGCCCTTTCCACGAGACTTTGCGGCTTTGTCGGCGGGCCTCCTTCTTCAGGAGTCATCCCGGGCGCTGGGTCCAACAATTCTGTTGCAGGTAGCGCGGAACTTTGAGCTCTTTCGCTACGCGGGACGCGGAACTAAATCCCTTCGCTGTCCGAAATCCCCGAAAGGGAGGCGTTCGGCGGCGGCAGGTTTAAGCTCTTTTCATCCAACCCTTTCGCCTACTTGCTCTGCACCAGCAAGACCGACCAAAACTCCTACGTCCGACCGTGGCTGCGAGAACCCGACTTGGCTCTCGGGAGTCCGACTTGACTCCTGACCCAGGAAATCCGACTTGATTCCCTAGAGACCCCCCTCTGGTCCCTGTTACACGGGCGCCATTAATATCGTCGCGACGGAAAGCTCAGGACACTTAATGTAAGAATCCATGAACTTCGTTTATTGAAGATTGACAGCAGCTTAATATACACTCCATAATAGGCTCATGAATATTACAGAACTTAGGCTCATTATTGGCCCACAGTTAGGTGGTGATATCATCTTAACTGCCTTCGATTGTTTACACAGGTGGCGTGTTAAGTGCTTTTGTTTTGCTAATGCCAGGCTCCTGTTTTTCAGCTCAATTTAGAATACCTAAGGACACTGCAGGCTGTGAGAAAGCAACAATCTCATACCTTCTCACGGCCTAGCTAGAGGCCTGGGTCTTATACTTTAGCAGCTCATCCATAGCTTTAGCCATGTCCATATGTCCACACATTTCTAATCAATTCTCCACAGTTTATCTTGCATTCTTTAGCATGGCTAGAAGAATAGGAAACTGCTAAGCCTAATAAAGGTTTTTTATCAGCCAGTTTTATATTTAAAAAATATGAATTAATGAATATATTGGGTGAGATGTTAAATTTTATTCCATGTGTAAATGTTTTTAAACTATTTTCTACCCTTTATTTCTATTGTTAAGAAAACAATTTACAGTACTTTTAAGAAAACTGATTTGAAAACAAAAAAACCTACAAATGTTACAAGTAAAATTTATATCTTCTTGAAAATGTAAAATGCAGTTATATAAGTGAACAGTTAATAAAGTTTTAGTTCGCTATGTTTTGCTTTCTTTTTCCCATATTAGCTAAAGAGTTAGTAGGAAAGTTTTTTTAGGAACAGGAATAGTGGTAGAAGATGACAAAATCTAATTCCACCCAGTTGTTAAGCAGTAAACCATTGTTATTATGTTTGAGGGGCAACATATTATTTGTTTTTTTGCAAAGGCAATTATGCAAGAAGTGTTTTTTACCCTTTTCTTTAACTAAAAAGTAAGTTGTAAAATCTCGATTTTCAAAAACTTCATTCTTTTCCAACTCTGAGATAGGGGCAAAAAGTATGAAAATCCATCTTTCTCTAGGTTTGAGAGATTGATAGATTAGTGAAAGGGTTTTTGTACATAGCGAGGCTGTGTTTATATGGTTTTATAGTAGTGTATGTAAATGCATTACCTGTGTTTTAAGGTAAGGCCAGTGTATCATGGATTTAGGGTTATTTGTTTTTTGGGCCACTTGTGGGTTTAGCTGCAATAAAGCTACCTTTGGGAAAAATCCGCTGTTAATTGACTTTGAAGCAGTCTCTGTTCTACAGAATGAGTGATTTTAGTGGGTCCAATGGAACCAGAGTTAATGTTTGGACTATTGCTGGTCATGATGTTTGTGTTTTGCTATGGGGATGCTAGTTTAAGAATATTTGTTAAATAGGTTTGGATGTTTTTTAAGGGCCATTGTAAGGTTATATCTGTTCTGCTGTTAAAAATGTTTGACATTCCTGTCTTTGCCTCCCATTCTAATTGTTTAATTTGGGTATAGGCCAATTTATGCATGTTTGTGTTTTGAATGGATTTGGAGGTGTGTATTGCTGTATGTTGTAGCCTTGTGGGGGATCTTTGAGCTTGTGTTGTAGGAGGGATTTGTTTGTTTTGCTTTATCAAGGCTCTTGCAGTGACTGCCTGTAAAGGGTTATGTGTTTCTGCAGTTGAAATTGTAATTGGTTGTTTCTTTGCTACTTGTTTAGGTTTGGCTTTCCATGTTGTGTATGGCATATTGTCTAACAGCATTTTAAAATAGTGAGAAGTAAATACTCAATTTGGGGCCCCTCCTAGTATTACTGTTCTTCCCCCCGTAACACAAAAGAACCTTTTATAATAGCAGATAATCTGTCAATTAGTAAAGTTGTCCTTTTGTGACATAGAAAGTTAAATATGGTAGCTGATAGTTGTATGTCTGCTGTGTTTTGCAATGTTACCTTTAGATTGTTGGTCGTGTCAGTAGGTGGACCATGTTGTTCCAGCTGAAATTCTCGCAGCATAAAACTAACAGCTGCTATCATTAGTAACGTAGCCGATATATATATTGTCCGTTTTAACATCGGTTGCTTTGACTTCACTGATGGTCTCGGCTTGGGCAGGTATATGTTTTGTGTGCTTTCCCGGTCTGTATTCTCTTCTTCAAGCTGAAGTAGTAGCTGTAGACATGTTTGCTGTTCTTCCTCTTCTGCAGGATCCAAAACTGCTTGTCTTTTTTCTGGTTCTCTCGTCTCGCTGAGTTCGGTTTGCCACAGCTCGGCTAATATTTCTAGGGCATCAATTTCTCTTCTTCCTCCTCCTTCAGGCCGTCTTCGGCATAGAAGCTGTTCTGAGGCTGGCGAGGGCTGTAGGTTAGTTTCTTGGTAGGAGTGCCACGGTGGTGCTTTAACGGTTGTGCATTTGTTGTGTGTTGGTTGAACTGGTGGTGACGGAAGAGGCACTTTCACTTCCGCCTCACGGCAGGAGTAAGCTGGCTGTGTCCATGTTGCTGCGTGGTCGTTCTGCAGCGGTCTCGTGGCCGCTGCGCAGCTAAAGGGAGTTAGTGGACCCCCTTGACCCCAGTAATAGCAGTCTGTCTGTTGCCCTTTCATCAAGGCTCCCGCAGCCGCCGCTGCTGCTGGCACCCTAGCCTCGGGCCCTGCCCGCCCGGCTGCGTCCCCGCACTCGCTCTGCGGTGGTCTTATGGCCACCGCATAGCTAAAGGGAGCTAGTAGATCTTCTTGACCCCCGCAATAGCAGTTTGCCTGTTGACCCCCGGCTGCAGCCCCCACAGCGCCGGCGCTGGCGGTCTGTACCCCTGCCAGCGCTCCGCTCCACCGCGGCGCAGCCACCGGCACGTCGCCCGGTCCGGGACCGCCCGTGAGTGACCCGGCCACCGGTCCGGGACAGCTCGCGAGTGACCCGGCCACCGTTCCAGCCCCTCCCACAACCGCTCCGGTGCGGGGGGCACCGCAAACGGAGCTTTCGTGGACCCCGCAGCACCCCCCGCGCCTGCAGCGTCCGAGGAGGAGGGCGCCACCGTAAGTGGCATGGTGGCGGCTGCAGCCGCGGCTGCCGGCATGAAGGTGGCAGCCCCCCATGCTGCCACTGCCCCGGCTCCAAGCCCTCCTGGCGCTGCCGCAAAACCGGTGGCTCCGGGTGCCAGCGGCGCAGGGGCAGCCACGGACGGGGCGGCAGGGCGGCCGGCACACGCCACGGCCGAAACTCCGGCCGCCGCCATGGCAACTGGGGCGGGCAGTACGACTGTGGGTGGCTCCGACATGGATCCGTCCGTCGGCAGCAGGGCCGCCATTCCGGAAGCCCCACGCCTCTCGGCGCGGGCCCCACGACAGCCCCGGTCAACAACGGAACCCCCGCTGCAGGGTACGGGCTCGGCGCGGTGGGAGGCCACGCGGCCGCGTGCGTGGGGCAGGCACCGCCCACGGCGAGCGCTGCGTGCGACCCCATCATCATGGCTAGGCTTCGCGAACGAAGATTTAGGAAGGCACTATCCACGTTTGTTACAGGCACGCTGGTGACTTACGAGACCAATACGAGATAGACATATCCGATTGCAAAAGGCACAGCGGAAAGACTCCTTAGGTGGTGTATTCAGCAGGATACGATTCTTTCTGCGTTGTCTTTTCTCCTCAAGAGTGATCCTGCGTACATTCTCAAAGGAAACGGCAGCGTTAAAGATGGTGTGTCTCCAGGCCTCCCGGTTTGCGGCCAGAGTAGACCAGTTATGATGATCAATGTGGCCGAGGCTGAGATGTTGTTTCAGGGAGTCCTTGTATCTTTTCTTCAGGGCTCCTCTCTTGCGGCAGCCGGAGGCAAGTTCACCGCAAAGCAAGATCTTAGGGAGGCGGTGATCCTTCATCATTGAGACGTGCCCTGCCCAGCGCAGCTGAATTCTCAGCAACATGGCCTCAATGCTAGTGACTGCTGCTTGTTCTAAAACAGATGTATTGGTCACATAATCTGAGCAGTGGATGGTAAGGATTGTACGGAGACAGCGTTGATGGAAGCGTTCTAGGAGTCGCAGGTGGTGGTGGTAAATGACCCATGATTCGGAACCGTATAAGAGAGTGGACAACACTATGGCTTTGTAAACACTGATCTTGGTGCTTTTCTTCAAGTGTTTATTCTGCCAATCTCTTTTATGGAGTTTTCCAAAAGCACTATATGCCTTTGCTAATCTGTTGTCTATCTCCCCATCAATCTTACCATCTGAGGAGATGAGGCTACCTAGGTAATTAAACTGTTGGACTGATTTAAGCTCTGACTGGCCAATGGTGATATGGGGATGATGGAAGGCTTCCTGAGGTGCAGGTTGGTAGAGGACTTCTGTCTTCTTTAAGGTGACTTCCAGCCCAAAGAGCTCGGCAGTGTCTGCAAAGCAGGATGTTAAACGCTGCAGAGCTGCTTCTGTGTGGGCAACAAGGGCAGCGTCATCAGCATAAAGCAGCTCCTGGACAAGATGGTTTAAGGTCTTGGTGTGGGCCTTCAGTCGCCTTAGGTTGAAAAGGCTTCCATCAGTACGGTATCAAATGTAGATACCATCCTGATCCTCGAGGTCTGCTGTGGTCCTTTGGAGCATCATGTTGAAAAAGACTGTGAATAGGGTTGGAGCGAGAACGCAGCCTTGTTTCACACCATTTTTTATTAGAAAGGGCTCAGAAAGTATATTGCCATATCTGACTTGGCCGTGCTGATCCTCATGGAGTGAGATGATCATTTTAAGGAATTTAGGGGGACAACCTAAACGTTCCAAAATCTGCCACAGACCTTTTCTGCTCACAGTATCGAAAGCCTTGGTGAGGACGACAAAGGTTACATAGAGACCCTTGTTTTGTTCCCTACACTTCTCTTGCAGTTGTCTGAGGACAAATACCATGTCTGTGGTACTCCTGTTGGCTCTGAAACCGCACTGACTTTCAGGAAGAATTCCTTCTGCTATAGCGGGTATTAGTCTGTTCAAGAGTATTCTTGCCAGGATTTTGCCAGCAATGGAGAGCAGAGTAATACCATGGTAATTTGAGCAATTAGATTTAATTCCTTTCTTCTTATACAAAGTGATAATGACTGCATCTCGAAGGTCTGATGGTAGCTCGCCTAGTTCCCAACAGCGCACCACAAACTCGTGAAATTTGGTATGGAGTGCAAGGCCCCAATGTTTCCAGACTTCGGGTGGAATTCCATCAATCCCAGCTGCCTTGCCGATTTTCACCTTCTCTATGGCCTTGAGGGTTTCTCCTAAAGTGGGGGCGGTATCCAATTCTTATTTCACTGGTTGTTGTGTGATAGACTGAATTGCTGAGTCTTGGACTACACGGTTGGTACTGAAGAGAGTCTGAAAGTGTTCAGACCATCAGATAATGCGGTCAGAGTGACCTGTCCGGGCTCGACGCGGTGGGAAGCCACGTGGCTGCGTGCGTGTGGGGGGGGACCGCCCACGGCAAGCGCCGCGTGCGACCCCAAGCATGTGCCAATGGCGGTGGCTGGGGGGAGGGGGCAGAAAGGAGCACATGGTTCCAGGGTGAACCCAGCGCCATGTGCTTCCACACCACACGCTGCCTCTGCACTGTCCCCCCCAAGGGCTCCCCCTCCCCCCCATCCCCCCCATATCGCTCTGCTAATGTGCACACTCCCTACTCTATTGTTTTCGTACTACACGATTCGGGAGGGTGCTGGGGCTAGAGCGGGGCTGGGGGCAAAAAGGTCCGCTGTCCCAGCTGTTTTTTCTTCTTTGTAATGTAAGTTCAAGGCAGCCATAACCTCGTTCCATGCTGTGAAGTTCTTGATAGCTTCTATATCACATTCACTTGTTTTTTCAATTAACCTGCTTCCTATTTTTCTCCAAGATAACACTTGGTGAATGCCAGTTAAAGGTAGAGCTGGTTCATTTATGGAAATCCAGTACAATAAGTCCCAAAGTCTATTTTTTTCTACATTTCTGTTCTGTTCTTTTAAAAAAATGGATGATAACTTCAGCTGTCTTTTTAATTTCTGGAGGAAACTTCCCCTTATGGGAACACACCCCTCACATTTCACCAGTTTTTGGTTACCTCTGTGTGCTGAAGCTCTGTTGTCGTTTCTTCGTCCTTTTTTCTTCCTTTTTGTCCCTTTTTGCAGAGGTAATGCAGCACACTGTATTCTTCCTTTTTTTCCTTTTTGATTCTGGTGAAATGGACACCTCTGGACAGGCTCCCCAGAGCTTAATGCTCCTGGTTCCCAGTAACCTGCTGAAGTCCCTGTTGGACAGCCATTTGAGGTGGTGAATAAGGCACGAACCCCACCAGTGACACGATCAAGTGCCAGGGCAGAATTAAGGTTTATTACAAAACACTTTGGTTTAAATACAGCACTTAAGCATGTCACATGATCTTCCAACCAATGACAATCAAGTATTGATTGAGCATGCGTGAGAACCTGGAAAACTACAACTCCCATAATTCCTTGCCACACTTTATGCTATATTATATCCTAGTAATAGATTTTTAGCTTTTACGCTGTGTAGTACATAATTCTCATTAAGATCTTTTGTCTGTTCACTCATCTGTTTGTTTGTCATAATAAATAATTCATTTTATATAAATATATCCATTTTGCCATTATTAAAGACTACAGGCAAAAGTGATTATTTCACACCTCTATAATTCCTTAAATTTAAACTGTTGACACAGTCCGAGGCTAAGATAGAATTCAACCGCACCTAAACTCCTCTCTGAGGAGGAGTTTGGAAAGCATGGGAGTGTAGCAATTTATTTGCATGGACCCAGGTTGTATGGACAAACTGAATTGTTTATTGATTACAATCTTTGGTATATATAGGGTTTGGGAAGGAGGGACAGGCATTCCATTTATAGCTGGGGTTGGGGGTCGGGGATATACAGAGAGATGTTTTTCTTCAAACAAGAAAGCAGACAGTGTTTTATTACAGTTACAATGATTGATGGGGCAAAGCAAGGCCATAAAGAGATTTATCACACGGATTTAGAAGTTTATCACAGATAATGCAAGAATTTCAGGGAGTGAGTGCAAACAGCTCCTCCTTGCCTTTGTTTAAATCTCAAGGCTTCTTTTTAAGACAAAAAAAACTCTCCAGGCCATTAGTATAGATAAGATATAGAGCAGATTTTTAATAAAGGCCTTCTGGTGCAAGGAGTACAAAGGTGCTCCCATGTCCAGTGTTTCTACAATTTTATAGTATTATCCATCAAATCCGAGAACTATTGACCCCCCAGATCCTCCCCAAATCTGCCCCCTTGCACACCTCCCCTGAATTGAGTTGGAGGTCCTAAGACCCCTTTCTTTCTCATCTTCGTCTTCTTCATGGTACGTACTGTCTTTGGAGCTTCTCCAAGATTCTGGGCTTGAAGGTCGATTTGACTATGATGATATCTTTTTGTTCAGGCCTGGGGTGCAAATGTTCTTAAACAGAATGTGTTTACTGCAGTCCTGCCTTGAAAGGAGCCTAAATAAGCCTAAAGAATTTAGAAAATTCAATATGGAATAGGGGAATAGGGTTTGGTGAGTGTTAACTACAATTCTCAAGTGTGACAGACTATATAGCTACACTAAAATCTACAAAAGCTAAAAATCCTAAAAATCAGGAGGAATGTTGAAAGACATTGCTGATGCTGTGCCAGTGCTGCTCAGCAGTAGCCAAAATGTTGGAAATTATATAACTTTCCTAAAATTTTAATTAATGGTAGCAATTAGCTAGGTTTCTTACAGACTCTTGTCGATTTGATCTTTAAATCACTGAAGCTTTGACTTTCTCTGGACTAACTCTGATAAGCTTCAATAAACAAAGCTTGAGGGAGTTGAGGATTGAACATCTGGGATCTTAAATTTATGACCTTCAAAGACACGTTGGAATAACCAGAAGAATGATAAGAGGACCAAAGAATGTGGACCAAATTAGCCAATAAAGGACTAATTAAATGTCTAAGTTTTATTTGGCTCCCCGCCAAGTCCCCAAGACCCAGCACAAAACCTCCAGCAAAGAGCAAAAGAAAAAAACCTATGAAAAGATCCAGACTAGCCGAACTATATTAAAATATATGTATTTACATATAGTGCAGTTATGTACAGTTGAAATACTATATACAATCCCAAAAGGGAAAGGGAAAGGGAAGGGGAAAAAAAGGACAAAAAAACCCCAAAACAAAACAGATATACAAAATCAAAAAAAAACCCCTCAGGATCTAGCAAACTAAAGAATTAGCAAAAGAATATCTTACTACTTTCCTTGGGATAGCACAATCACCCAAACACCGCCGCCACACTACCGGACCCTGGATCAGCAGGAACAACAGGCCCCGTAGGCCCGGCCAGGCCTCAACTCCCCCCACAGGAGCAAGACCGGCCTGCGGGAGTCTGCTGTCTCCAAACCTCGCCGGAAGGGAAGAGAGGAAGAGGCTTCTCTCTCCGTCTATATGCTGGATTAAGTAAAGGAATAGGATGGAATACTTACTTCCTTCCTTCCTGGCAACGAGGAAGGAAGGCCTAAACTCAAAACCATTCTATTAAATGATGAGAATTGTGTAACTTAGAACCAATTAACATTAGTTTCTTTGTTTGCTAAAATGTTTAAATACGTGAAAAATCTTGACATGGATATAGGTAGTTGGAATGATTCACTACCTATCTTTGGATAGAATAAAGAAATGCCTGGCTCACTAACACTTAAAAGGTAGTGTTGGAGGGTTTAATTTCTTCCTGACGATTTTTGATGACAAAAACACTGGTGTATTATCAACTCCTTTCTAGCCAGACCCAATACAATCTGGCTGAGATGGAGTTCAATTCCCCATAGCAGCCCTCACAGTGCTGTGCTTTGCATTGGTAGCTAGAAGGGTGTTGATAACACACCACTGTTTAGGCTACTGCTGAGCACGGCATCAGCACTGAAACATTCTTTGCTCAGTCGAGGGCAAGATCCTGGGAGGGGACCCAAGTAGGTCAGCTGACCCAAACTGACCAAAGGGATATTCCATACCATATGACGTCAGCTCAGACATAAAAGCTAAGGTGAGGAGCAGTCAGGCGGGCATTCATTGTCTCCAATGGCTGCCTGCTAAGAAACCATTACATGTGCTGAAGCCCTGCTTCTCGGAAATGGCCGACCATCGCTGCTGATGGGAAGTAGAGAATAGACTGTGTTATCTTTCACTTTGCTTTTGCTTTAAATAAATTGCCTTATCCCAACCCACGAGTTGTTTTCCACCTTACTCTCTCCCCTGTCCGCCTGGGAAGGGGAGTGATAGACCGGTTGGGTGGGCACCTGGCATCCAGCCAAGGTCAACCCACCACAGTCCGAACATGGGGCACGATAAAGGCAGTTATATATATATATCTATTGCATGCTATAGTAGTAGTAGCTATTGAATAGCAAGCTCCTGTGCGGGACACAGAGTTTGCTGGCTGCACTGCTTATCACTTTATTTTGCTAAGTTTTGGGAACATACTAATAAAAACAATGGCTCCATGCTTTGCTTTTACACCAATATCCTTGTTATGCTGGGGGAGTTATCTTCTGGGGAGCTATCTGGAGACAATGGAGAAATACACCCTTCCCCCCCTCCCTGACATTGATATAAATGGCTTTATAATGAAGTCTCCTGCGCTCCTTGCTAATCCTTATGTGAACTGTTTAGTAATGTTACTGTTACTAACTAACACTGTCAGCACATTATGGAGCTCGTGGAATCTGGTGTTATCCTGGTATAGGAGAAAACAAACTTTAGGTGAGGATATATTGGGATGTGCCCTGAGGTTCCCAGTTCCTGGGTGGCAGGGTGTGTGGAAGGATTTGGGCAGGTTCCTAGGGCATTTTGACACCTCCCATTACCTGAGGCTTCACACCTGAACAGGTATTCGACCCTAGCAAATTGACATGTCACCTGATGGAGGGGTGCCTCACCTACCCCAATCAAAACCAGCAGCTTCTTGCTGTGTACTGGGGCCTGGCCTGTGCTTATTGAGCCACAGTTCAATACTCTGAGGACTGTAGTGGAGGCAGAGACCCAAACTGCAATGGAGGACACTATGGCTGAGGTAGGGACTCAAACCACAACAACTACAGTGGTTGCCCCAGTAGTGAAAAAGAAGAAATGGATAAGGCAAGCTACAGGTCCATATCAGCGATTAGTAAGGGAGGAAGAGGAAGAAGGAGAAGAAGGAGGAGTAGAAGGAGGGGAGGGTACAGATAAAAAAGTGAGTCCTTCAACAAAGCAAGTCAGACAAATCAAACAGGAAACTGAGGTTACCCAGTCCCTGACCTCATCAAAACTCGAGGACTTGCAGAAAGATTACAGCCACCAGCCCGGTGAGCAGATTCCTACCTGGTTGCTTCGATGCTGGGATAATGGGGCTGATAGTCAACAACTGGAAGGTCATGAAGCCCAGCAGCTGAGATCCCTTGCCAGAGATCGCAAAATTGAAAGAGGAATTGGAAAGGAGAGAATAATTTGCAGTCTTTGGAGATGGCTCCTCCCAAGCATGAGGGAAAGGTATCCATTCAAGGAAGATCTAATGAGCTCCCCAAGAAAGTGGGCCACTGCAGATGAAGGTATCCAGTATCTGAGAGAATTAGCAGTGCTGGAAATCATCTACAGCAATGGAAGAAGGCCAATTGGCAACACAGGGGGAAACCCATCTGGGCTGCTGCATTGTGACAGGACATCGCTGCACAGGTGGAAAACATGACTGAAGGTGCATCACGTCAATGCTCACATGCCCAAAAGTCATGCCACTGTAGAACATCAGAACAATGAGCAGGTGGATAGGGCTGCCAAGATTGGAATAGCCCAGGTAGACTTGGACTGGGAGCAGAAGGGCGAGCTATTTATAGCCCGATGGGCCCATGAAACTTCAGGACATCTAGGAAGAGACATGACATACAGATGGGCTCGTGATCGAGGGGTGGACCTGACCATGGAGGCCATCACACAGGTTATTCAGGAATGTGAAATGTGTGCGGCAATTAAGCGAGCCATGCGAGTAAAATCTTCCTGGAATAGAGGGCTGCAGTTGGGTTTCCAATATGGTGAGGCCTGGCAAATTGACTACATTGGACCACTACCACAAACACGCCAAGGCAAGAGCTAAATATTCACATGGTGGAGGCAATGTCTGCCTGGCTGGAAACATATCCTGTAAACCAGGCCACTGCTCAAAACACCATCTTAGGCCTTGAGAGGCACATTGTGTGGCAACATGGGACCCCAGAGAGAATCGAATCAGATAATGGGACTCACTTTTGGAATAATCTTATAAGCTCTTGGGCAAAGAAACATGGCATCGAGTGGATCTATCACATCCCTTATCACCTACAAGCCTCTGGGAAGATTGAGAGGTATAATGGACTGTGGGAAACCAAACAGGTGTTCAACCCAGAAAGCCAGAGGCAGCTGCCCAGCAAGAGGCCTAAGAGATAATGATGGAATCCATCAGACGGCCTTGGACACTCTGTGAGAGAAGAAGCTGCTAGCAGAAGGATACCATGCGATGAACACCTGTTACCAAAGTTAAAACCAAAAAAGAAAGACTGCTTAAGTTAACCCTGTTATGACCCGCCCCAGAAAAAGGGAGGGGGGTAACCCAGGTTCTTATCAATAATTCCCTTGGGGTGGATTAGAGTGAAACGACACTGAATAATCGGTGTTTGAAAACATATATAGGTAGTGTTTATTTTAACAATTTTGTATCAACAGGTATGCTAGCATTTTGGGTGTTGTCATATAACAATGTGACGTAGAGATAACCTTTGGGGGGGGAGAAAATGCATAAGGGAGAGAAAGACAGGTTAAGAGTAAGGGAGAGTAAGGAAAAAGAAAAGATGAGAGTGGAAAAAACTTATATAGTCACCGCCCACTGGATCCAGCGATGCAACTTGGTAATCCTGAAAGCAATGGTCTCGATTCGCAGGTGGTGGGGGCAAAGAACGAAACCCAAAACCCCCAAAGTCACCAGTCAATATATATACCCTCAGCATGCTTTTGCACCTCCCCCGAGGTGGGGAGTTGTTTCCATGGAGTAGTGTCACTGACCGTGCCATGAACCCCCAATATTTTTCCCGACTTTCATGATTGGCAATCATGGTGGCAGAGTTGAGGGGCATAGCAACAAAACCCCCAATGTTTCGTCACAGAGTTCATGTGGAGGGCATGCAAACTCGGTTCTTCCTGCCTTTTCAGGGCTTGACACCTTCAGCACTGGAGGGAGGGATGGGCCCAACTGTCCATCAGAGGTATAATGCAAAAGTTAAAAGCCTGCAAAAGTCTCCTAGAATGCATAAATCATTAACCGTTTCAGTCTGACAAACCCCACTTATGAAATATGTATTGATTTGTAAGTAGTAATGACAGTGTGTTAGAAAATTTGAATAGTGTGAATAAGTTTGATAAAAGGGTGTAACTATGTTAAATAGGTCCATGCATGCCTCCCTCCCTGTAGCCTAAAAATTCCTGCGCTAGGCGTGATAAAAATGCTTTAACGTAAACATTGCATGCCATTCCACCATTCTGGGTGATTCTGCTCCTTTCAACTCGATGAGGAGGACAGAAGAATAAAACCTCTTTTTTAGTGATGCGGTTAGATTGTCTTTATTAATAGCCATCATCGGTAAAAGAAGTTAAAGCTGTGTCAGGATAGGGTTTAGGCATTGGCAATGGACTGTTGAAGACTATGTTAAGAGTGTTAGGTGATGGGACATGGAAGCATTGGGAGGCAAATTTGGCTGAGGCCACTTGGCTGGTCAACACTAGGGGATCTGCCAACTGCCCTGGTCCTGCCCAAACAAAACCCCTACACACTGTGGAGAGGGGATAAAGTCTCGGTACTACACATGGGGAAGTGGCTGGGGAAGTCGGTGTGGGTTTCTTCTCCCATGAGAAAAGGTAAACCCATCCATGGGATTGTCTTTGCTCAGGGAGGACCAGGGTGTACCTGGTAGGTAATGCAGGAAGATGGGGAGACCCGGTGTGTGCCTCAAGGAGATTTAACCTTGGGGAAAGACAATCTGTGGTGTAACTGATATATTGCAGGAAGTAAAGTCACAGGACAATGAAGAGCGAATTCTGCAAGGAGCAACAACAATGTGACAATGACCCAAGCCAGGCTGGTGCTGGTGCCCAACAATCGATTGCGTCTCCTGCCCTGAGTACCCATCCCAATGGAATGGAGCCCAAGATCTGAAGGGGTGGAAGAAGGCCATAAAATGAGATCTGTGCAAGCGTGGGAGATAGATATGGGATCTGGGTATGACGTAAATGGTATGGAATAAGGGGTGGAGATTGTATTGAGTCTGGCTGAGCTGGAGTTCATTTCCCCACAGTAGCCCTCATAGTGCTGTGCTTTGCATTGGTAGCTAGAAGGGTGTTGATAACACACCACTGTTTTGGCTACTGCTGAGCACAGCACCAACACTGTAACGTTCCTTCCTTAGTTGAGGGCAAGATCCTGGGAGGGGACCCAAGTAGGCCAGCTGACCCAAACTGACCAAAGGGATATTTCATGCCATATGACATCAGCTCAGATATAAAAGTTAAGGCGAGGAGCAGGAAGGCAGGTATTCATTGTCTCCAATGGCTGCCTGCTAAGAAACCATTACATGTGCTGAAGCCCTGCTTCTCGGAAATGGCCGACCATCGCTGCTGATGGGAAGTAGAGAACAAACTGTGTTATCTTTCGCTTTACTTTGCGTGTGTGTCTCAGTTTAATGAGACTGTGTGGTGGTTTGGGCTAGGCCTTCCTTGGTGACCAGTTTGTAACCAAGGAAGGGTCCAGATTTACCCAGTATTCCCTACGATTTTTATGTAAGCCAGATTATAAGAAGAAAAGAGGAGAGGCCTTCGCTCTCTTTCCTTCCGGCGGCTTGGAGGTGCAGGTTCCCTGCTGTTGAGTCTGCTGTGTTGGGGAGCGAGGCCTGGTAAGGCCTTGTCGACCTTGGGAGGCGGAGGTTGCCAGCGATCGTCCCGGAGCAACTCTCGGTTGTCCCAAGGAGAGTGGTGGGATATTTTCTTTGCTAACTCTTTAGTTACTAGATCTCGGGCTACTGATTGGGATATATATATATATATTTTATTTTGGTTTTGTTCCCTTTCCCTTCCCCTTTCCCCTTCCCTTGAGAAATTGTATATATTTTAAATTGTATATATATATTTCAATTGTAACATAAGTGTAAATATATTTTTATATATTGCTTTAGCTCTCTCTCTCATTTTGGGGTTTTTCTTAGTTGGTTGTTTTTCTCCCTCTTCTCCCTGAGGTTTTGGGGGGGGGGGGACGGACTTCTGATGGTAAGGTTTGGAGACTTGGCAGGGAGCCAGCTTCAAACCATATCAGACTGACATGTTTTGCTAATGAGGATGTGTTATGAGGAAGACCAAGCTCCTCCCTCTAAGCAATTGTAAATATGAAATTAAGAGGCTCCAATTGAGGAAGTATGGAGAAAGAAAAGATAACAGCCCTTTATTAAAGGATATATGTGTATTGACAGAACAACAAAAGAACACAAAACCAACTAAACAATAATTCTGTACCCAAAGTTCCCTCCAAAAAAACAGTTCAGTACTTTCCGCCTTTTGGCACAATTCTAACCACGATCGGGAGGGGGGGCTGTTTGAACACTGGAGGAGCAGAGCCTGCAGTTTCTTGTGGTGGCCGCCAGGGGGTGTTGTTGGGCTCTGGCGGTCGCTGTGTGGGGGCCCTGGTGCACTGGAGAAGCCAAAATGGAGATCTCTCCCCCACCGAGAAGGGGAAGGGAAATAGGGGAGAAAAGGGCTCTTTCTCACAGACTCACACTGTTGGTGGTTGGCTCCGGCCAGGACTCCTCCCACCTCGTCGATGGGCACAAGCACGGGAGTGGAGGAGGGAAGGGGTGGCCTCCTCCCCCAAAGGTTCCTTCACAGATCGGCCAAGCCTCTCTGATGAAATCCCAACAGGTCCCGGCTGGGAGCAGGAGAATGGAGGCAAACCGGGCCCAGAAGCAGCCAGATGACCTGGCCAAAACCAAAATGAACCACGGAATCCCTCCACATACCCTCCCTCCCTGAATCAGGGCAAAAGTGAAGTGCCTGCCATTTCCCGAGGAGAGAAAAAAACTTACCACCCTCCCAAATCTTCTGAGGGCCATCAGCCTGGAATGCAGACTGTGGCCAGTTCTTTTGTGTGTGTCAATCACCCCAGCCAAAAAACCACCCTCCCCCTGCCTTGCTCAACACCCCTCTTTCATAATGATGCAGGGGAAACAAAAAAATTCCCACTTGGTTTTTTAGAACAAGTAAACCTTTGGCACGCAAGCTTTCACCTAGCTTCTGCTTTAATAAACTGCCTTATCCCAAACCATGAGTTTTTTTCCACCTTACTCTCTTCCCCGTTCGGCTGGGAAGGGGGAGTGATAGAGTGGCTGGGTGGGCACCTGGCATCCAGCCAAGGTCAATCCACCACACAGATCCGATACACATGCCTACCATTACCAAAATAAGTGGAAGAACCTTTGGAATGGGGAATATTAACTTTAGATTTGAATCTAACAATCACATAATGATAGAAAATGAAAAGGGAGTTTTACAACTCCCTTTTGAATTACAGCACAGTCCACAGGCTTATGTTGCTTAATAAAGAAAAGAACTTTGTGTTTCAAGCATTGCATAAGATTACATCACACAAATAAATATGCATTAGGTAGGCAGAGAATATGTATTAGATAGGCAGGTTCATGTAAATTTTACTGTATAAAAGATGTAACTTTTTATCCCATGGCTTGTTTGATTTGTAGAAACCCCCACCTTGCACAGAATAAATAATGTCTCCTTTCTAAACTCCTCCGTGTGCGTTTAGAGAGCTCCTAAAATTGGCAACAGTGTGATTTCAGCATTAGTTACCTCCATGAGGAAGCAATAAGAACTACTCTGCCACAAAGAAATGTGGTTGAGAAATTGGACTCTTGGTGGGACATCTCTAGAAAGGAACACCAGGGAAGGGAGCGGCAGAGGCTCCTTCAGCTGCAGAGTGGCCCAGTGGTACAGCCCCTCGCCTGAGCTTCCAGGGGACAACCACCACCACCACTTGCCTCTACTCTGCAGCACTTGTGGTTCCCCAAAGACAGTGGGAGGAAATTAGCTCAATGCTGGAGCAGATGCAGGAGCAACGCCAAGCCATGCTCCCACGTCAAAGTAAAAGCTGTTTGTGAGAGCACTTTGGCTTGTAAGGGCTTCCAGGCTGACTTCCCTCACCTGGTTCTTGGCAAGAGGAGCAGAGCTCCTTCCTCCCTGCTCCCATCTTTTCTCTAGCCTCAGGCCAGAAGTTTTACTCTAGCTCCAGACTGGAGAATGACTTTTTAAGAGTCCATCTCCATGCATCCAATGGCAGCATCGTTAGGCACATTACTAAGCATCTTCTGCAGAAGGAATATATAGAAACTTTACTTTCCAACTAACATTTAAACAACACCCATTTTCCAAGCTGTGCTGTGGGCTGCCAAGCATCCAAAGTTACAAGCGTGCTGCTGAAACCTAGCCAAGCCATCCCCTTGCTGCTCTCCCACTCCATCACAAAGTCACCCAGGTTCCTCTGCAACCGCAGCAGGCCAAACAGGGACCACAGGAAAGGACACCGAGGAGCTCACCTATCCCCAAGCTAGAGCCCACATCTCCTGTGGAAGGAAAGGAGATAAAACCTTTCCTTGCTGCTAGGTTTTGTCAGTCAATATTGTCTAATTAAGCACAGCTGCTTAATTAGCATTAAAAGGCATATGTGTGAATTGATAGATGCAAGTAACCAAGGCAACTACAACCCACAGCTGTAGTGTGAAGAGTAGATTTATTCCATCACCTTGCTGGCTGGAGGATTCCAAAAACAAATTGGGACACATACACTGCTAATCTTGCTCCATCTTAGCAAGGGCAGAAAGCACGCAGGCCTGTTCCCAGCCTCAACATATCAAAGGGCCTGGCGCATGCGCAATACTTCACAATGCTGTGATCTCCTCCGTGCTTTTTATGATCTCTCTCTCCCAGTAGGAGGCTTGAGCCTGTCTGTGAGAGATGCCTCTTAAGTTTCTGATAGCTTTTATGTTATCTCTACAGAAGTTCTGCTTCTCAAAACAGACAGAGGGTAATCAGGAGTAAATACATGAAGTTTCCCACACTGCTACAAGGTCATCTTGAGCAAAAACAGCTCTATTTTCCCTCATCACCAAATCTTCTCCTTTTCAACCCTTTCCTCCCCACAGCATATTTAGCAAGGGGCTAGACAAAACATTTGTTAGATTAGGTCATAGTTTTGGAGTTGTTAGTTGTGTTTTGGTTGTTTTTTGTTACCAGACATTACATGGTTCAGGAAGGATGGTGTAATGCTGAATGACTTCAAGGCAGATGGGAGGCATGTGTCCTCCCATGTAGGTGGTACTCAGAAAAGAGAGAAGGAACTGTATGTCTTACTTTTAGACACATGCTTATTGGTAAAGCCTCTGTTTACTTGCTTTCAGGGTTTTTTTGCAGAAGAAATATTTCTGAATTGGAGAAGCAGAAATCCTTCTAGCCTGGCACTGATTTTTTTTTTTAATGAAGTGAGTGTATAAGCTAATGAAAAATGTTTCTAAAGCTGCTCGAAGTTACTAATAGCAACTGCGTACTTGGAGACAAAGTGAAGTATTTCCTGCAAGGTCACATAGACCTGGATTACTATTGTTTCACTGATGACCCTGTTATTTAAAAATTCAAAGAATAACTCAGAAATACAAAATTTTCCCCAGACTTTTGAGACCTATTCAGTACTAAATGTAATTTAAAAACATCTTAAGTACACTTACAATTTGACACACCAATTTTCTTGCTTATAAGTACCCAAACCAGAACTGAGTATCAAAAGAATATTTGGAGTGTTTTACTGGAGATGGTACAAAATGCAACCAACTTACTTTTAAAATAAATCTCCAAGCTGTTTGAAATTTTTTTAAAATTGCATTTAATTGAAGTCTCATATTAATATTCTATCTCTACTAAAGGATTGATATGACTCAAAAATTTTAGAATATTTTCAAAGGAAGACTGAAAAGCAACCACAATGAAATGTTTGCAACAGAGTATTTCTATAGTACTACCCAAAAAATACTCCATCCACATCTTTGATTCAATGCATTTTGAGTAAATAGATACATAGCTCAGAAGCCTTAAATTTGCCTGATGTATTTTGCCTTTCTCTAGCATTTTATTTTTATTATTCTGTTTTTAGTACTGTTACACACCAGATTAGTAATTCTTGGGTCAGAACCACCTTGTGGGGGGTGCGTGTGTATGTATGGAGGGGGAAGGGATGGGTTGAACCTCACAGAGGCACCTAATTTGTTCGGACAGGCTCTTGAAAGAATAATGAATGAATTTGAACCAAGAGAAGGAATTAGTGTTCTACAACATGTAGACAATTTGTTGGTAGCTGGGAAAACCCGAACGGAAGTGGAAAAGGGAACAATGAGGCTGCTAAACTTTTTAGGAAAACAGGGATTAAGAGTGTCAAAGAGCAAACTTCAGTTTGTGGAAAAGGAAGTAAGGTATCTGGGGTACATCATAAGCAATGGTGGGCAGAAACTGAGTCCAGAAAGGATAAAAGGAATCCTAGACCTTCCCCTACCAATGACGAAAAAAAATAAGACAATTCTTGGGGTTGGTGGTTTTTTGTAGGCTGTGGATTGCAGATTATAGTAGCAAAACAAAGTTCCTATATGAAAGACTAATGGATACAACCTCAGGAAAGGTTTACCAGGCTGAGTATTCCGCAGAAGAAATTGAAAAATTTGAGAAACTAAAAGAAACTTTGACTCAAACTCCAGTGTTATCATTACCAGACCTAAAGAAACCTTTATGTAAATGAAATCTTTATGTAAATGCCTCAGAAGGGACTGCGAAGGGAGTTGTCACACAAGACTGGGGGGGAGGAACAGGAAACCAGTAGCCTTTCTGTCAAAGATACTGGATCCAGTAATTAGGGGATGGCCAGCGTGCGTGTAGGCAGTAGCTGTTATGGCCATCCTTGTGGAAGAAGTGAGAAAACTAACATTTGGCGCAAAAATTAGAGTTCATACTGATTCCAAAAAACTCAGTCCGAAAGACTGCTCAGAGACTTTTTTTATCTTTAAGCAGCAAGGTTTTTGTTTATTCAACGTTGGGAGCAAGCCAACTCTAAAGTGCAAAAGCAAGCTATTTATACACTTTAGATACATGGTTACATCATTTAACCATACATATTAATAAGCAGGCTAGTCTCTGGGTGGAGTCTTTCCAGACATGCGCAATCTTCTAATGTGGGGGTCTTCTCCTCAAACCTTCATCCCTCTGGTGGTCACCATGGACGTCTTCCTCAATTTGACCTCTTCAATTAGGTGACCTGAATTCTTCAAACTTGCAAAATCCTGGCTCTGGGCCTTCTAGATCTTATTCAAATGTCTAGTTTACCTAATTTATTACTGTGTGTGTACTACTCCTATTCTTTCTATAATAAGACCTTTGGTCCAGTGAGCAGAACAGAACATGATATTAACCAGTGCTCCTAAAATGTTCTTCTAGCAAAACAGGTATTGGGGTTTCTTAGCAGGCCAAGATATCTCAGTTAACTCTTTTAGACCTGGCTCCTGTTTCAATACCCCACATGCAGTAAGAATGATATTGAGCCAGAAATCTGGAAGGTGGATGACAGATTCCTGGATCTTAAAGTACGAAACCATATTAATAGAAAAAGATGATTTAAGTATAACAACCAATTCATGTGTAGATCCATCACAGTTTTTGTATGGGCAGAATGCCATGGAAAATGAGGAAGTTGAACACAATTGTTTAGACATTATTGATTACCAGACAAAAATCCAAGAAGATTTGATGGATATCCCTATAGAAGAAGGGATGCACCTGTTTACGGATGGATCATCAAGAGTAGTAGAAGGAAAGTGAAAAAGTGGTTATGCAGTGATTGATGGAAAAGATCTCACTTTAGTAGAATCAGGGACCCTCCCAAATAACTGGTCCGCTCGAGCACGCGTAGTATATGCAGTGATTAGTGCATTACGCATAATCGGCAGTGGGGTGGGAACCATATACACTGATTCTAAATATGCCTGGGGAGCCGCACATGTTTTTGGGAAAATTTGGCATGAGAGGGGAGTGGTGACCTCTCAAGGGAAAGATTTAAGCCATCAAGAGCTTCTTGAGACCTTGCTAGAAGAAATCCAGTGGCCTCAGGAAATTGCCATTGTTCATAGAAACATTGACCATAGAAAGGGAAACGATATAATTTGCCAGGGCAATAATCGAGCAGACCAAGCCACCTGAGAGGCAACCCTGAGTCACAAGGTACCTGAGGCAAAGATAATGGCTCTAGTACTGATACCAAAGGAAATTCCACAACCAATATTTACTGACAAAGAAGAGCAAAAGTTATTGGAAATAGGAGCTGAGAAGAATGCAAGGGGAGAGTGGTTCCTCTTGGATGGGAGGCAAATCTTATCAGAAGCAATTATGCGAGAAGTGTTAAAAGAACTGCATAACAACACTCATTGGGGAACTCAAGCCCTGCTGGATACATTTCTAAGAGCTTATGGGCACCTAGGGGTATGTACCATTGCCAAGCAAGTTACAAACAAATGCCTAATTTGTCAGAAAGTAAATAAGAGAGTGCAAAGAACTCACCCCCTTGAAGGATGAGAACTTGCAAGCAGGTCCTTACAAAGAGTTCAGATAGCTTTTACCGAGTAACCCCCAGTACAGAGGTGGAAATATTTGTTAGTAGTTGTAGATCACTTGACTCATTGGGTGGAGGCATTTCCAGTTTTGAGGACAACTGCTCAAAGCGTAGTCAGAGTATTATTAGAACAAATAATTCCCAGATTTGGATTACCTGAAAACATAGACTCTGACCGGGGACCACACTTCACCTCTAAGATTTTGAAACTAGTATTTGAAACCTTGCAAGTTAACTGGCAACACATACCCCTTGGCACCCCCAGAACTCAGGAAGGGTGGAATGCATGAATCAAACATTAAAGTGAACCATCACCAAGTTGGCAATAGAAATGGGATTACTTTGGACAAAATGTTTACCGTTGGCTCTCTTTAGGATTCGGACAACCTCCAGAAAGGATCTGAAAGTATCTCCCTATGAAATGTTATTTGGACTGCCTTATCCCTCATGTTATAGAAGTGTTCGAACCTCGACCCTGGAGCTGGGTGACCAATACTTTAGAGAATATATCAAAATAGTAGCTGAAAGACTGGAAAATCTCAGGCAGCAGGGACTGCTGCCCCAAACTGTGAAGTTAGAGATGAAAGTACACAACATCTCAGCGGGGGACTGGGTTTTGATAAAGACCTGGAGGGAAGAACCTCTCAAACCAGAATGGGAGGGACCTTATCAAGTGGTGCTAACTACAGACACTGTGGTACGGACTATAAAGAAGGGATGGACCCACAGTACCAGAGTCAAAGGACCTGTGGCACCTCCTTCCTCTGTTCCTGAGTGGAAATGTGAAGAGGAGTTCCCGAGACTTCAAATAATTCGAAAGTAAAATTATTTACAGTCGCCCAGTGTCTCTGAAGAGACTGGAATGTTTACTAAAGAGGATGAGTCATGAGACAAAACAAACTCCTCTCTCTCAGCAATTGTAAATTCAAAATTAAGGGGGCTTCAGTCGAGGAAGTGTGGAAAAAACAGAAGAAATAACAACCCTTTATTAAAAGATATATGTATGTTGGCAAGAACAGCAACAGAACACAAAAAAACCAACTAGACAACAGTCCTGTACCCAAAAGTCCCCTTTAAACAAAAGAAAAAGGTCTGAATACTTCTCTGTCTTTAGCGCAGTTCTAATCACAGATGGATCACTGGAGGTGCAGAGTCTGCAGTTCTCTGTGTTGACTTGCAGGGAGCGCTGTTGGATCGCTGGAGGTGCAGAGCCTGCAGTTCTCTGTGTTGACCTGCAGGGGGTGCTTTTGGATCGCTGGAGATGCAGAGCCTGCAGTATGCGGTGGTGGTTGGCAGAGGGCACTGTTGGGCTTAGGCGGTCACTGCGCAGGAGGGGGGTCTGGGGGGTGGTCTCGGATTGCAGGAGAAGCAGAAAAGAAAACAAAGACCCTTCCCCCAGTGGAAGAAGGGCAGAAGGAAAAGCAGTCCACCCCCACGGGACTCACTGTTGTTCTCAGATGATGGTGTTCCAAGGCTCCTCCCCTCTCTCCCAGCGAACACACAACTCTTTGATGAAAAACCCAGTAGGTCCCAGCTGGAGTCATGAGGCAGTGTGCGAGCCGATCGAGGACGGAGGTCAGGCCTCACCAGGATGAAAAACCAGACAAACAGGCTTTCCAGGCCTTTTCTCCAAAAATGCTCGGACACAGACCCGGTCTCCATCTCAGAGAGAGAACTCCCCAGTCTGATCTCTCCCCTCTGAGAAGAGCCAACCACCCCCTCCCAAAACTCCTCCCCTCTCCCCTCAACCTCCGATGGGCCATTTGTTAGGAATGCAGCTTTGCTGGCTAGACCCTTTGTAAGGTTAATCGCCTCCCTTTCCATTCAAACTCTGTCTTTCCTACAGTGGGGGCAGGGGGAAGAAAAATTCTCCTGGATTTCTAACCTATAACACCCAGAGACGACAACTGCTGACATGCTGCTCCCAACGAGAGAAACCGGGATCCTAGTGAATGGGGGGGCCATCGGTGTGAAGGCTGATAGTAAGAATACAAACTCAGTGGTGAGACCAAGGCATAATGCGTGTCTTTGTTAATTCTGTCAGGACTCGATGCAATACTTGTGATTTGCATTTTACATTTCATTTAGTGTTTCAAGTATAGACAAACTAACAAGTTGCATGAAATACAGTGGCTAAAGTATTACTGTTGCCAAACTCACAGATACACATAGCGGCATTTTTGGCCTGTCACGAAGTAAAAGCAACAGAGGGCAAGTCCAGGTTAACCTCTATACTTGCCACAAGAAGATGTCTCTACCCTGCTGTCAACTGCAACCTGATAGGCACGGGGAGTGGAAGTATGTGCTATACTGCTTGCCTTATCCGTGCTCCAACTAGTAGCCATTGCTGATGACCATTGCTCAAAGTGTTACCAAACTGCATACTATGAGACAGGTGTGGTAACCACCTTTATGGCATATGAGTATGTGAACGAAGTTTGTTATGATGAAAAGGAATTGGAAACCTGTACAGTAGGTAACAGACACTATGGGGTAGCAAAGAATTTGGGGCTGGAAGAAGCACAACTAGGATTAAGCTGCCCTGTGGGGGAGATACGGATTTGTTGGGATATCACCAGCAGGTGGGGGGGTCCACGACCTAATAAAGGAAGAGATCATTATAAACACTGAACAAGAGACAGCTAAAGATCACCTGCTATTGTCAGAGTTGAGTGATTTATACTCTGAATTGACACAGGAGGAGATCAGAGATTTAGAGCTCCCCTCAGTGGGACAAAATTTGTTTGTTGATTTAGCAGAGAAAATTGCAAAAAGGCTAAATGTAAATCGCTGTTGGGTTTGTAGTGGACCTTTAATGACAGAGGAATGGCCCTGGAGGGGTTTTAGCCTAGATACTTTGGAAATACTTAAGGGGAATTATACTTTTTCTTGTAATAAAGTAAGTCGACCAGAAGGGTGGATATTAAACTCCACAGTGATTGGAAGAGATTGTATACTGAGGAGTTCATTTTGTACATCCAATTTGGGAAACTCCGTGCTAAAGAACTCTGAAGACTAACTTCACTCACAGTGAGTATTTTTCACAGACCCCAACAGATTATTGGTTGGAAAAAGGCAACTCCAATTGTGAGTGGGATATGAACCAGAAGCTCTACAAATGTAACAAAACCAAAATGAACCCCTTTTCTGGAATAAAAGAAATATCAAAATTTTGGAAGAACATTGATAGAACTTCCAAAGACTTGTGGAAGGCACCCAATGGGCTCTTTTGGATTTGTGGAAAAAGAGCATATACAACTTTACCAGAAAATTGGAGAGATTTTTGTACTTAAGGAATAATCCTGCCTGGGTTTTTCCTGTTGCCCTTAGAAAGTGAAAATGAATTAGGGGTCCCTTTGTACGAGTCCCTTAACTGGGAAAAAAGGGTGGTTGTATGGCACTGAGGACACAGACCAACCAGATTGTGTGCAATATGGTAAATCAGTTTATTCATGGGCAAACACGCCTTTATATACCCCCCATGACATCATGTGGTATTTCCCCATAGTCCTTAGCGAGCCTTTCCAGTAGGCATGTTCAGTTGATTCCTTCTCCAGGGGCTTGATGCAGAGACTACATTTCCCATGCTTCCTTGCAACATCTTCCTGTACAATGTTAACCGTTTCCCCTACATATCCCCCTTTCTTTATTATAATAACAAGTTATAAAACAGTATAACTCTAAAACTTTTCTTGGTATAAAACAATCTTATCTTAACCAGCTATACAAATCAGGGCCTAAACTGGCAAGGCCTTTATTAGAACTGCTTACGCTATACATTAAATAACTTCATTAACCATGCAACCTTCATTTCTCCAGGGTTTTGATGCCAACTCAACTGGTGCTAAGAAAAAACTCAGGAGCAGTTAATTGAGGGTGAGATAAGGAAAGGGTTTAATTGTGCCAAGGCACAGATGTTACAAGACGCGTACCGGCTGTGCCTGAGATGTTACATTTTATAATAATATCTGTCCAATCCCAAGTGTTTCCACCCCATAGCCTTTGTTCTGGTCCACCCCGGGCTCACCCCCTTAGAATTGGGTCTGGGGACTTTTTGGGACCACCTACTTCATCATTCTCATCATCTGCAGAGCACAAAGGGTACACGGTCACCTAGTTCTTGA